>NW_024582708.1:364370-396509 GCF_018398535.1 Haplochromis burtoni | reverse complement strand
CTCATAAGCGACTATTTGTCATGTGGTGCAGTGTGGATAGTGGATAATTTAGCAGACCCAAATGCAGACATGTGAAGGCTGAAGTTGAATTCAAAGCGATTATTTAATT
The DNA here is from genome assembly GCF_018398535.1 of Haplochromis burtoni. Classification (NCBI taxonomy): domain Eukaryota; kingdom Metazoa; phylum Chordata; class Actinopteri; order Cichliformes; family Cichlidae; genus Haplochromis; species Haplochromis burtoni. The sequence goes on along the minus strand of NW_024582708.1, from coordinate 396,400 downwards.
TTGAAGTTCAGAGATTAATAAAAGTCAAAACCAATAATCCAAAGACAGTTCAAAGTCCACAATCCTTATGTAAGCAAGCACAGGCTAAACGGAGCTAGAGGACACAGCTATGGGGATGACGCAACAAAAAACAAAGGAAGATTGAGGTGATATATTTGCAAGAGGTGATGAGAGAAGAGGAAAGACGTGTGGGACTTCAACACAGCTGAAGACAGTAGCAAAATAAAACTGGGAAAGTAACACTTGATACAAGAAAACATCGGCGCAGAGGAGTAGGGTTAACACGGGGGGGCTGAACAAGACAGGCGAACATAGAAAGACAAACACAGACTCAAACACTGATACAAGACTGGAACAGAACATAAAAAGGGAACAAACTAAATCAAAACGTCTATAATAACTAAAACAAATACTGAATCCTCGTGACCATGACAGCATTTGCTTGTTTAGTCTGATGGCAACCACTTACACCGTAATCTGTTTCTTCCAGTGTACTGGATTACAAAATCCCTGACTCTCATTTATGTCAAACCTCCAACTTACTTTTCTAAATCAAACAAATGTGAACTCTGCTTCCTCAGATGATAAGAACAACCGACTTCACCCCGTCTAGAAGGGAGCTGCTGGAGGAAATGTCTCTCCAGGCTGAGGTCCTGGACAGAATCAGCTGTCTGCTGCTGGAGAAGAATGACAACATCTCTACACGAGACAGTTAGTGGAAAATCTGTAATCTAAGAACCACATCTGCAGTTAATGCATGAAACAAGGCACATTCTTTTATTCACATTATTTTCAAAGTAAATGAGTAATAAATTGAGATTTTTTTTATTATAATTATCAATTTCACATTTTCAATAAAAACCTTGTCCAGGTTCTTACAGTGATTCTCCTTTTGTTTATCCTCAGTCCTTCCTAAGGCCCAGAGAACGAGGGGTCTGCTGTTGTTCTGGGAGGAGTGTGTGCACGACAACAGCTCTCCTTTCTGCTGCCACATCGACAGCTTCACAAAGACACTGAAGAAGCGTTACACACACAAGGTGAAGGCCAAGCAGCCCGGCCAATCAGAGAAAGGTACAAAAGCACCTCATCGCCTTAACTACAAATGCTTGAACAAGTCTCACCCCCTTTTTTGCTCAACAGTGGCCCCTATGACCATGAGTGTTAATTAAAAGACAACGGGACATCCAGTCCCGATCAAAAGTTTAAGACCTCTTGAAAAATGGCAAAAAATCTTATTTTGCACGGTTGGATCTTAGCAAGGTTCAAGTAGAGCTTCAACATGCAACAAGTGAGACAAAACATTTTTTTGAGCATGCAATTTATTGGAAACAACGCCAAAACTGAAGCAGGCTGTTTTACAGCTGATCAAAAGTTTAGGACCACACGCCTTTAAAAGGCCAAATCTGTAAAAAAAACAAAAACAAACCGTGGCTTCGTCATTTTCTGTCAGGCAGTCACACTGTCATGACATTCTGATAGCAAAGGCAAAAAACGTTCCCTTTTTGAACGTGGTCAGATTGTTGAACTGAATAAGCAGGGACTCTCACAGTGCTCTATCACTGCTGAGGTGGGACACAGTAAGATGAGGGTTATGCCACAAAAAAGTCAATTGGATGACCCAAGAAAATTTTCACCAATACTGAGCTGGAGGAGCCAATTGGCTGTCTGTCAAGACACTGGACGAACCTTGACTCAAATGAATGCCGTTACTGGTGCCGACTGCAGCCCCATAACCATCAGACGGCATCTGAGATTGAAGGGCTTTAAAAACAAAAAACGTCCTCAAAGGTCTCGTCTCCTTGAACGCCACAGAACTGACCGTTTGGACTTTGCAAGAGAGCACCAAACACGGGACATTAAAAGGTGGAAGAAAGTTTTATTCTGTGATGAGAAAAAAAAATTCAAACTTGGTCATCCTGATAGTTTCCAACGATACTGGCATGACAAACAGATCCCACCTGAGATGTTTTCTACACGCCACAGTGGAGGGGGCGCCATAATGGTCTGGGGTGCTTTTTCCTTCAGAGGAACAATGGAGCTTCAGGAGGTGCAGGGGCATCAAACGTCCGCTGGCTATGTCCGGATGTTGCGGAGAGCCTGTGTGGTAACGACTGGGTTTTCCAACAGGACAATGGTGGAGTACACAATGCCTGCAGGACAAGGGACTTCTTATAGCAGAATAACATCACTCTTTTGAACCATTCAGTGCGTTCCCCAATCTAAATCCAATTGAGAAGCTTTGGGGATGGGTAGTTTCCAAAAATGGACAACAGTTCCAGACAGTAGATGCCCTTTTTTCGGCTGTCTTCACCACTTGGAGAAATCTTCCCACTCACCTCATGGAAACACTTGCATCAAGCATGCCGCAATTAATTTTTGAAGTTATCAACAAAAGAGGTGGAGCTACTCATTACTGAGTTCATAACTGGGTTTACGGGGGTTTTGGAGGTGTGGTCCTAAACTTTGGATCAGCTGTAAAACAGCCTGTTTCAGTTTAAGCTTTGTTTTTGATAAATTGCATGCTCAAAAAGATGTTTTTTCTCACTCCCATTCTTCTTGTTGCATTTTGAAGCTCTACTTATAACCTTGTTAAGATCCAACCATACAAAATATGATTATTTTTTTTCATCCATCCATCCATTTTCATCCGCTTTGTCCGGGGCCGGGTCGCGGGGGCAGCAGCCTAAGCTATTTTTTTTAATTTTTTTTATATTTTGCAATTTTTCAAGTGGTCTTAAATTTTCGATCGGGACTGTATTTACAGAGTCTCCTGAGTGGGATGATCAGGTGTCCCACTTTATGAAAGAATGCATGGCATTTTTATCTCACAGTGCCCCACACTGTAATAAAAGTCAGGCTTTTATCCAGTGGCTATAAAAAAGCAAGGAATGCCGTCATCATAGATTAAGTGCAGCTAATGTTTTACTGCTGCATATTATGAATCACTAGAAAGTGGCAAGGTTTGCAGACCTGAGAAAATATGAAGGAAATTGCCACAAATAAAAGAAAAGTTTGTCAAAAAAAGATGGGTGGATATCTACTGAAACCGATCAGCAGCTGATCCAGAAAGTTTAAAAAACTAAACAAAACTACTGTAACAGTTACGGTGAGAGAAAATGGAAAATAATTTTGGCATGAGATCATAAAAAAAGTGTGAAACAGCAGAAAAGTAAAAAATGGAAATGTAAGCCATGTGGAAATATCTCAGTAAACTTCATAACTCTTTGAGAAAGTGAGGAAAATGTTCAGGAAAATAACAACTTGAGAAAAGCACAATTTGGATACATTTGTTCAATTTGAAATTGCGCTGCTCATGTACTTTGTGTACGTTTCTGCAGTATAGACGCCTGCTTATACTTAAAATCATATTTCTCAGCTTATATCATGAAGTCTCACTGTAGCTCAGACAATCTTCAGCGTGTTTATCCAATAATATCCAAAACTATAAAGCCAACTTAAAGCAGGATTCTAAAGAACAGTTTACTCTAATGTAATGTTGACTCAAAACCACCTTGATGAATTAATTTTTTGTGTTTTACCTCCTCTGCAGTGTTTTCTCAGCTCCTGCAGCAGGTTCAGGCGGCCTGCCGGGTGGTGCCCAGCTCTCGGTCAGCCTGCAGCCCGGAGAGAGTCACCCTCTTCCAGCTGTCAGTCTACCTGAAGCGCTGGAATTTCCAGGAGCTTGGAGAGCACATCTCCCGCCTCTCAAAAGAAGGTAAAGCTTCAATTTACAAAGTTGTCAACAGATAAATATATCACTATTATCTACCTTAACTTATTATTCGTTTAAAAAACTTTCGTGAAATAAACATATATCACAGTGAGTAATAGTAGTAGTAGCCACATTGTATTTATAACTGTAAGTTATAACCAAACACCGTAGGACATTAAACATGGAATATTCATTTCCATATGAACCCATTTTAATAGTTTTATATTTGAAACTTTACAGTATTTATACAGAAGTTATACATGGGAGGCATTTCCAAAGACTGTGTTTGGAGGTATCAGGAATGGGATGGTGTTATACTTCTAAGCTTCCAGAGATTCCAGCTCACTAAAGGCATCTGGACCATCTGTTAACTCTACAGCCAAATGGTCACCCCAAACAAACAGGGTGTGTTCTCTTGCACGCCTGTTTATGAGAAATATTTTGAGGTTTACATCTTGTGAGAATATTTCTTCAGTAGTGAAGAATAGTAAGCAGACCTTCAAAGGACTGTTTGAGGAAAATATGAGGAAATATTGAGTCTGCGTTAGGCTTGCATTTGTCACAGATGGAGTAAGGAGCCTGGAAATGCAGGATGTCAATAGTTTGAAGTAGTACTTGTGTTTAGTTCAGGGGGACACAAGCCTCTGTAGAGGCTCAATAAATTTCAAGAACAAACACACAGTTCCTGGTGTCAAACTATAAACATGAGCACACAGCAACTTTTCCGCCTCCCCTTTGCTCTTTCCATTCCTCCACCTCCTCTTGTTCAATCTGCTAGATTTCGCTACAGTATACAGATGTCTTCTGTTTATTTAAGTGCTAAACTGCATTTGGTTTGCATACCACTGCACTGAAGAGGGAAAAAAATGCTAAAACAACAACAGCATTTGTATGCTTGGTTCATTTGGGGACAAATAACTCCTGAAATAAATCTCAGTGGGTGGAGTTTACAAGACAAAGAAAGACAAAAAGTGTGCCAGAGAGATTAGATAAAACATCATTTACTTTTTATGCTGCAAAAACATTACACAATGTTCTAGTATGTAATAAAAATAAATAAATAAATAAATAAATAAAAATAAAATACAAGCATATTCTGTTTCATGATAATATTATGCATGTTGTGAACCGGCCAGCAGAGAGTGGACCCAGGATGCATGACTCAAAATCACGGCTTTATTAACGCTGGTAAAGGGTGAAGAAAACAAAAAACAAAAACAATGACTGAGCTGGGTAGGAATAGGGAGCCAAAATGGACCAATGGAAGCTACACACACTACAAGGGAGAGGCAGATGATATGTCCACAGGAGGAGAGAGTGGGAGGGCAGAGTGGGCTTAACAGAATCTAACGAGACGGGGGAGCCAAAATTGAACATCACACACCCGAGATGGGGGACTATCAAAATAAAATGGGAAGTAATGCACACAGAGACCCAGCTTAAGAAATGCAAACTTGACACAGGGACCAGAGACATGACTGAGTGGGGAGACAAAAGGATGAAACACAGAGAGATCATAATGGGAACAGGAAAGGATAAACACAGGGACCGGGACTGAAGACATGTTTACTAGACATCCGCGGAGACGGGACACAGGGAGACCAGACAAAGACGAGGACATGACTGAGGAGACAAAAAGGGTGACAAAATGCAGAGATGAGGCTGAGACAGACTGGGCACAAAAGGAAACTAATTTGGTCAATTAAGAAACCAAGAACTATAGACAAACTTACTCAAGAACTAGAACATAAATTAAACTTCCAAAGAAATGGAACAAAAATACAAAAAACAGAAATGGAACAAAAATACTGGAACAAAGAGTCAGGACCATGACAGTGCACACAAATATGTGTAAGAATGTTAATACAGCACCAAGAGAAGGAAACAGTTAAACCAAAAATATTGTTATTATAATTATTAAATGAACGGTCCTCGTTTTCCTCTCCTTTTCCTGACCGGTTTCCATAAAGGGTGAACTTTAAAACTTTTCAGCCAACAGTAATAAGTACGTTTCATAAAGATCATGAGATTTGAATGAAAGCTGCTAACTGGATGTGAGCCCCCTCACTCAGCTCACTCAGTGGTATGTTGTTAATTATTTTGTTGTTCATTATTATTCATTGGTGCATTTCAGAGTACATCCTCTCAGCCCTGAGTAGCCCCAAACGGCGGCAGGCTTTAAATAAGCTGAGGCGCCGGAAGATCACAGAGCTACTTCCACTGGGATGCACCCTGCAGACTCTCGCCTCCCTGCAGATCGACTCCAACCACAAAGTCTGCAAAGCTGCCACCAACTGCATCTCCAGAGCTGCTGGTTGCAAGGCCTTCAGGAACAAGGTACATGAAAACAAGTCATCTTTTGCAGAGATTAATAATAATACTAAATTTTATTTATAGGCCCCTTTCAAGACACTCAAAGACACCTTACAAGCAATGAAATATTAAAATCACAGTATGGATATAATAACAATATCAAAACTCAATACAGGAAGGAAGAGCAACATGCAGAAAATCAGAGAGATGTAGAGGTGCGAGGTTATGGAGAGACTTGAAAGTAAGAAGCAGAATTTTAAAACTAATGAGGTATTTTACAGCAAGCCAGCGAAGGAGCTCTCTGTGCATTTCCACTGGAGGAACTCGGGTTAATAAGTTCGAAGGAAATTGTTTTATAGCCCACTTAGTGGATAATTCTTTCTGAAGGATTTGAACTTTATTGATTGGACTTTGATATGACAGCTACAATGTAAATCCACATCTTAATATTAGGGAAGGATTTGGCGTCCAAAACATTGGTTTATGGCTACCAGTGTGAATATCAATAAAACAAATGACCAGCGCCTTTATCCCACGTGTGAGAGTGAGAGGTGGGGTAGACTTGGACTCGACAGCTTGTAAGGTGCTTTAGTTTATCACAGGCCTAACAGTCCCTTTTACTAGCATTGCATGAACCTTAATTTGCTGTAGTTAATATTGTCATATCGACAGTTTGTGGTGCTTGGAGCTGAAAAATTAAGCTATACTGCAGTTACTCTTATGACCACTTGAGGCTTGTTCCAAAAATGAGTCAATCCCCATTGACTTCCATGTCAAAATGTCTAACTTTACAGCATTAAAAAAGCATGCTTACAGCCTTGTTGTAAAAGAACATTTTAGCCTTTGTCAGTGATTCTTCCTTTTATAGCAACATATAAAGGTTTTTTTTTTTAATAAAATGTCTAATTTGCATAGTGATAAGGCTTAAAGTTAGGATATTGTTGCTTGTAGTGGGAGCTGTAGCCATCTCCAGCTTTTAATTCCAGTCACTCAACTGGATTCCCAAAGATCTAACGTGCTGTTTGGAGCCTTTTGAATTATTTCAATTGAGTAATCTGACATAATATGGTCTGCTTTGATGTACGACAAAGACAGATGTGCTTCTGTTATCGTTAGTGCTTTTAGTCTGTTAGAATTAACAGTTACGTGTATTGCAACCATTCAGTTTATTAATGCAGCTTGATAATTTTGTTGGCATTAACTGATAAGTTAGCATTCCACCCTCCTGTCCAGATGTGGTAACTTCTGGCTCCAAAAAACACTAAACCAGTGGGTTATGTTACAGTGGCCACAGCCATCTTTTATATACAGTGTATGAGGCCAATCCAGCAGCATAAGTGACACCGTGTGTGTGTGTGTGTGTGTGTGTGTGTGTGTGTGTGTGTGTGTGTGTGTACTTTCTTCTTCAGGCGGTGCTTTACTACACAGAAAGTCTGAAAAGCATTGATATTAAAATCCAGCAGAGCTCCTGTTTGGCTCTCAAATGCCTCCGGGTAAGCAGAACACAACTCTACACAGTCACAGCAACACTCGGAAGTCCTGTTTTCAGAACTCTCTGGTTTTTATCAGCTAGCATAAGTGTTGGTTTGTTTGTTTGTTTTTGTTTTGTGTTCTTCTGTCAGGCGACAGAGAGTGTGGACCACATAGCAGATTTATGGAGATCAACAGATGAAGATCTGCGTAGTGCTGCCAGAGAAACTGTCCTCTCCTTTGGTACAAGCGTTATCCCTTTTCATCACAGGGTTATTTTTTTTATATACCTATATTGTATTTTTATTTCTTTTATTACTTTTTCTTTCAATCTGTCTGCAGGTAAAAAGGGATACCAGGCCTACCAGAGGATGGACCAGCTAGACACTGAGATGCAGGATGAGGCTTACCAGAACCAAGAGACTGAGATTACGATTTTATAGGAAACAGATCTGGATCAAAGAATAGGCACAAATGTTGTAATGATGCTGGCCAAGAGACTAAAACCAAGCCTATGTCAAAATGGAGAAAGTTTACAAACCTGTCAGGACGTCGCACCTTCTGGGAAAACATAATTTTCTTTTAAGAATCTGTGGTGCGTGTGCTACGAGATCTTCCTCAACAACTGCAGAGGAAGATCTCATGATGGAGACTTCAGCTTTCCCTGGATGGATCATTCACTCACTGATGTTGATTAATGACTTCTTATTTCTCCTGTATTGTTTTACTCAGAATTTGAATTTATTTTTGTTAGATATGTAGAGTTTTTCTTAAAGAAGACGTCAGCTGTAGTCTGACTTTTTTCTAGTGCTGGGAGTTATTTCACCAACCAGTCGATATGACTGTCTTATTGGGACATGAAGGATAAATATAATATTATTTTACATAATCTTGTATGTGTGTGTGTGTGTGTGTGTGTGTGTGTGTGTGTGTGTGTGTGTGTGTGTGTGTGTGTGTGTGTGTGTGTGTGTTTATAGCAATAATCAGCTACAATAAAACAAAAAAAAAAATCACATGAATATTAAACCCTGGCAGATTAATGAAATCCACATTAACAGCCTCTCCTGCCTGTGAGAGCTGTGTCTTGAATTAATTTTAAACAAGAGGAGTCTACAAATCAAGTTATGTCACACTACTCATTTTTCTAATCATTTTTAAGGCTTAATTGAGAAAAAAAATCAAATATATCTGAAAAAAAATGCAATCTTCCAGGTTTTATATTCAGAATAATTCCTTTTTTAGATATTTTCACATGCAAACCTGTGGACCTTTTCATTTTCACAGGCGAAGCATGACTTTTCTATCAAAATCCCAACAAGGACGGATGTTTGTTTGGGTTTTTTTTTTTTTCATACTACAAATACAAATGTTTTAAATGATACCAAATTCTCTTTTATCCAATTCTTCTTTGACAAAATGGATGTTTAGACAAAATTGTTCACGTTGGTGAAGGAAAATATTTGGTCTGCTGCCTTTGTGCCATCACAGAAACGGAGACCGCTGCTGACCTCTGCTGGCTGTTCACATATACTGAGCTGGAGAGGGACCCGAGGAGACGTTTGCCTGCCACAGAATAGATTTGGCTGTGGTTAGAGTGACCTAGGACCTCACTGACCAGACTGTTTGCGAGGCCGTGGGAAGAAAGATGCTGCCGACAGCAAAGCAGTTTAAGTTGTGGCATAAAATGACATTTTTCTTCAGCTATGAGAACTCTGCATCAACTTTAAGGAATCATGTTGGAAGAATCTGCTTCATGGATTGAACACAGTGTTTGTTTCTGTTGTTTTGTTGATAATAGGATGCAGAATCGTTTAGCTTCCTAAAACAAAGAAAAATCCTACAAAATCTTAAAAACTGTTTTCAGTAAGAAGCAGAGCTGCGCTTTAACCATGTTTGAATTCTGTGTGTTTTGTTTTAGCCCCCTCCCACACAACCAGATGGTGCATGATTTGCACTTCAGGAGAGTTTACACAATCAAGAGGGAAAGATTTCAAAGTCATCTTTGTACACAGATAACATACCCTCGCCCCCTCTTTTGCAAAACTCTCACAGTCTGACTGAACACCAGTTATTTGCTGGTCTTTGGTAGTTTTCCAGGTGCTGAATCTTTGAAATCAAAATGTTTTCAAAGCTGCTTTTTAAAAGCTTGAGAATGAGGAAAAATCAATGTGCTGAGAAAGCTTTGGAAACAAGCAGGAGGGCAAAGGAAGTAAGGTCAGAAGGAATAAATGTGCTCACACTAGGTGAACAAACAAGGCAACATGCTGACATTTATGACATGTGCTAAAATCATCTCAATTTATCTGTTAGCAACCATAATTTCCCCCCCAGATGCCTGAAAAGGTTAATTTATCCATGGTCATATCAAACAATCCCTTGAATGGCAGATTTGTAAAAAATATATATACATATATATTTTTAGTAAGTTGAATAAGATAAGACACAAGACAAAGTGAAAACTTTCTGCTTGGCATAAAAATTAAGACTTGCAATTATTTGTTCCTAAAATTGGTGATTCCAGCCATGAAACTCATCTCATTTTTTCCATCTGTGTGTCAGACTTTGGTGATTTCTTTGAACTATGTACCCAGAGCTAACAGCAGGACATGGAAACTGAATTTCAGTTTATTTTGAGTCAGATTTATTGCACTTAAAGAATGAACCGAGGAGACTTGCCGATCTGGAGATGGCAGCGGAGCAGGAAAAACCGATTCAGTTCAAAAACTTGGTGTGGGCATCTGAGATCAATATTTAACCACAGCTGAGCAGGAAAACCTGAAGCACAGGGAGAGACGAGTTACCTCAAACCCAAAGCACAGAAAAACCACAAGACTGAAAGGTGGTCGAAGCATGGTCACGACATGAGTGACTAAACTATATCACAGCCAGTGGAGGAGCTGGGAAGGATAAGGCTCAGGTGTGCAGGTTGATTAATCTGGTGGACTGTACCCACAGAGAGGAAGAAAAAGACAGAGACAAGCGAGAACAAACAGGAGCAAGCACAAAAGAAGAGCAGTACAGCATCTGTGTATAAAGGATTACTGAGATGTATTTAAGACTTTCTGGTGCATACCATATTTACACAAGTGGGAAAAAAGTGTGCTGAGAAAATATATGAAATATAAAAAAAAATTGCCCGCCCTCTTTTTCAAACACTAAATGAAAAATTAAATATAAAGAATATAAATTAACTTCTACAATAAAAAAAAGTTAAAAAGTGACAATTTAAGTTCATTTCTAGAATTCTAGAAGAAATACAGCATGGCAGATATGTTCAAATAAAATAAAACTGCAATAGTAATAATTACATCATCTCCACAGATGATTTAAAAACAAATAAGGAATGGTTGGTTAGTTTTGATGTGTACAGTCATGGAGAGTAGGTCATGTATTTAGTCTGGTTTATGAACACAGAGGTCTGTAGGTCTGATTGTGAAAGATACTTATGTTGTCTGACTTTAACTTGGACTTGCTCTGCTGTTGTAAATGTAAAGGCTGCACTCTGGCCTGGGAAACATGATAAACAATATTTTTTTATGTAATAAAAGATTTCTTTGAAGATGTCTTTTCATCTTCAAGAATCAATTGTGTTTTTAAAGAAATCCAGTTTGTGGCATACAATGGAGAAACATTCACATTTTTAAATCACAAATGTTGAAAAAAATACAGGAGCTCCAGTTTCTTTGAAGAATTATGAATTCATTGTGCATCAGTGTTTGATTTGTAAACAGGCGATACTTTCTGAGCTCTTTCAGGAGCAAGAAAAAAGAAAAGGAGGTGAAAGCTGATGCTAATTGCTTTGGGGGATAGGAGCACATCCTTTGCTTTGCTTGCAGTTCAGTTGCATCATTATCATCATATGAAAACCACTTCCAGTTCTAGTTTCCCATCATTAGTCAACCTGTTTGAACCGTGTACAACAGTGCTCCATATAACATGAAACCATGCTTCCGCTGGTCACACGTGTTTTTAGTAAACAGGCTATTTGCAGGGTGCACCACGACCAAAATCAATTAGCATAATACAGTCTTCCTGCAGGAAGCTACCATGAGAAGATGGTGAGCAACAACGCCCAGGTAAGCTGTGATGTTTAATCAATGATCAGTTGATACTAAGAGGCCAAATTGTACTAATTATACCTGATTCCATCACTCCGCTACCAATCTGAGCTACCGATACAAGGTAGGATGGAGCCGCACCCCTGTGTTATTAATTCTGATCCTACTATCCAAATGTCGCAGCCTGTTGCAACAGGCAACATTTTTCCAATCTTCTGTCCATTTCTGATGAATCCCTGTGAATTCAGGGTCCTGTTAATAGCTAATACCTGGTGTGGTCTTCTGCTGCTGTAGAGATGCTCTTCTGCATACCTTGATTGTAAGTGTGGTTACATGAGTTACTGTTGCCTCCCTTTCAGCTCAAAGCGGTCTGGTCATTCTCCAACATCAATGATGTGGATTGGACTAAATATTTTTGCCTCTTTGCACCATTCTCTGAAAACCGTAAAGATGGCTGAGTGGGGAAACACCAGTATATCACCAACATGTAGCTCATCCTGTCACCAACTCTGAATTACTTCACCATTCTGGTGCCAAGTTTCTTAGGAGTTCATCTTCAGCATGTCTGCATGCCCAACTGACTTGCTGCCATGTGATTGGTTGATTCAATAATTGCACTGAGCAACTGAACAGGTAGCCTGCTCAGTCGGTGTGAGTTGGAGCATGTGTGTTCCTCAAGCTCAGGAGTCTGAGGACCCTGCGCAGCATTTTAGCTGTCCTAAGCCTGCACTCTCCTGGACAGCGATATCCGATTTGTCCCTAGAATCTGCTGGAGCCCAGTTTTGGCATTACAACTACAGATAGGTCTGGATCACTTTTTTTCTCTTGACACATGGAATCATTTTAAAACTGCACTTTATATTTAATGTGTCATCTTTGTCTAATACTTACATTTAATGATGTGACAAATATGCAAAAACTATTTGCAACACGATTTTCCTACAGAAACAAACAAACAAAACAAAAACAGTAAAATGCAAAGCACAACTCTTACTTGCATTTATTTTTTAATCAAAATACGTTTTTTTGTTTGACACAGAACCTCACAGTTTAACACATAAGAGGGAAAACTTTATTTAAATTAAAACCAAAGCAAATATGTTGCAGTAAACGCAATGAGCACTGCCACAGGAGGCCACACACACACACACACACACACACATTCCAACAGGTACAGAGTATAAACACCTTAGCCTGTGTCTGACAGCTAAACTTAACACTTGCAGCAGTGACACCTGTGGAAACTCCAATCCCCTGTGAAATTTTTAAATCAGTTCTTCAGCCTGCACTCTGTATTGCTCATTGTTGCTGGAAATGCTGACCATAGCCGTTGTGTCTCCTTGTGTATTGCCACATTTTTACACTGATCAGCATGTCATGACCACAAAGAATGCACACCCATAGCACATTACAGAAAACTTTCATTCAACTACACATCCAGATTTTTCTACCCTTTGGAAACTTTCAGCGTTTTTAACTTATTAAAAATTTGGGTGTCACCTTGACGCTTGGGGGGAAAAAAAAAAAAAAAAAAAAAACTTAGAGCAACTCATGCAAACTGCAAAAGAAAAAGAACAGAAACAAAAAAGATCAGATGGCAGTAGGGAAGGTCACACTGAGGCAGGACGATGAGGAGCAGCTGTAGAGCACAGCGGGTAATAACATCGTAGGTCCTCAGCTCTAGTTCACCTGTTTGAGGTGTGTTTGAGTAGAAGTGCGGCAAAGGGGGGACATATTCACAGCGTAGTTACTGATTGTCCAGTGTCTGTGTACTCGCCTTGTGGAGCATTACGTGTGCAGAGCCAAAGTGGCGACAGAGTTTGGCCATCCAGGGCTGTCAGGGGTGTGATGCTCTTGTTTTTGACTACAGTTTAACACTACCTGGCGTATAAAGTTTGTTGAGCAAGTGATCGTGGCTGCCATAGCAGTTTTCAGAGGGATTATGTGATTTTGGCAGTTTTAAGGAGCAAAGTATTTTCAGTTTAAAAAGATGAGCGATCGGGTTTGGGGAGAAAGTGAAATCTCTTAAATCGGAACACTGAACTGGAGAGGGATTTTCGTTATGCTAGTTTACATTTCCTTGCATCCTCTCACTTCCCTTCACCCAGAAACCTTTCCTCCTCTGCCACCATGGAGGATTTTCCATCCCACTATAAAAACCTCAGAGGTTTTGAGCAGCTTTCTCTCCCATCCTCCGTTTGGCAGTAGCTAAGACACAAGGAACAGACAAGTTAGCATAATGCAAAGCACCCACCCCTGTGACTTTAAGTTAATGTCACATGTAGTTTATACTGTATACTTTTTTTTTATTTTTCATTCATGTGCTGGAATGAAAGTTGGTCAATGTGAAATTCTTTTTCCCTCAGCATCATGTCAAGTTCATGCATGTCCTTCCCTTTTCATTTCAAGTTTGGATCCCTCGCCTTTGCTACCTGTTAGATAATAGGACACATAATGTGACCTCTGGCACCCTTTCCCATTCCTCAAATTCTTCTTTACAGCATTAAGAAAGAAAAAAGAAAAGACAGCGTTCATAACCCTCCAAGACCAGCTCTTCTTCTTTAGTTTGTCTTTGGCTGAACACTCTTGGTATTCCCCTCCAGCAATTTTCACCACTCTAAGCATGGCAGTATCTTTCTACAATAATTTCTCAGCATTGCCTTATACTCCTGCTCCCCCCACCTCCACTTCCTGGTGCTGCTGCTGCTGCTCCTCCTCTCCTAGGTCCCAACAATGGCTGGGTCGTGGGCAGCATCCGGGAGTGCAGCATCCTGGCAGTGGTAAAGGAAGCAGTTGCCCCAGCAACTGTAGCAGATGAGGAAGAGGGCAGCCAGGAAGACCAAGGCACAGATGGTGCAGGGCTTTCTCTCCAGCAGGAAGCTGAGCAGGTAGAACCCCATGAACATGGAGTGGTTGAACCACAGAGCTGGGTTCAGCGGCTTGGGGATGAGCAGCACAGGGAGCAGCCATTGAAGGCAATACATTGTCTCTTTTTGGAAGGAGGCAGAAGATGTTTTCTGTTTCAGATCTATGAATGAAGGGTCTCTGATAGGTTCAGAGTGGAGATGACAACAGCTCTTCGCAGATGTGGGAGCGTTCCTCTATCCAACAGAGCTGGGATGATGCAGAAAGATGTCAAAGCAGCCAGATGTTACCATCAGATCATCCCTGCACAGGACGGTGAAAAGAAAAGTTAGAAGACTCATAATCTGGGCAAACATATCTATCTGAGCTTCCTCTATTTTAAAACGGGCTTTTGGGGAGTGACAAGACAATCTAGCTTCATACAGTCAGAGTCTGTTTATCTTACGTTTCCTGTTATTTTCAGCTTCTTGATAAAGAAAAACATATTTTAGGTTTCAGTATGTCAAAGCCCACATAAAAAAAAACTGATCTTTCTATATGTCAGCATAACTGTGATGGACCTTTTTTGTTTTTATTTTCAAATAAATGTAAAAAGAAAAAAAGTTTTATTTAATTCACACGTTTTATAGATGCTGTTTTGGAACTATTTGTTGTTTTGTGTCAATAAATAATTCAGGAGATATGAAGAAAAATAAAGTGTTTTCCCTACATAAAACATGACAACAGTTGAGTTTCCTTCTCACCTCCTCTTCAAGCCAGCTCTTGAATGGTAATATTATTAGAACCACTTCTTTAGTAATATTCACATGGCTGCATGTTTGGCAAATATTAAACGTGGGTACACAAACACTCCAAGACACAAGTTAAAGTTAAATTAGAAAAACATAACATTCAAAACAGCTAACATGCAAACTGGGGTGCAAAACACCAGGCAGGTAAGTGTAGCACTAATGTGAGGAGTGAGACTTGCCTCACTCAAAATCCTAATCAGTGACCCAGTACTTGTTAAAGCCTCCCGAAAGTAAACATTTACTCAACTATTAGTGTGCCAACTTCCTTAAAGGGCCTAACACACCGAGATCAGCTGCTCGGCTAATGTTAACTACCTGCGTGGTTATCTTTAGGCCTCCAAGCACATTAACAAAACTTACTTCGCCTTATTTAATGTGGAAAAAAATAATCAACGTGCGCTGGGTTTAACACGACAGTGGCTGCTTTCTTTCAAAAACTAAACCAGCTGCCACTAGCTGACTGTCAGGGACAGCTGCTCGCTCGCCGACTGCCACATGACCACCTAACTTTAAAATATACCTACGACGTTATGAATGTCGCTGCTGTTAACCCTCTGCTTAAATGCCTGCTGCTTTGATTAACATTAGTTCAATTCAAGAGCAGCTCTTACGCTTTGCTACCTAGTTAGCCTTCGTGTTAATAGAGGAAATTTAGTTTTCATACAGTGATCCTCTCCGGGTAAGACTTCTCTAGAGTCTAGAAAGGGCAAATCAGACTATTTGAAAAACAATAATGGACCAATTTAACGTTGCCAGACAAATCTGGGAGAAAAAGCGTAGAGCACAACATGGCTAAATATTCTTGCTTTTGATACACTACGTGCAGCGAGTTGTTTTTATTAGAGTGTAATTAAATGGATTTATCCGGCTAACCTGTTCCGCGAAAACACATTGCAGTGGGCGGTAACGTTCGTTAGCTAAAAGCTGCTTTTTAAACAATCATTAAAAAATTAAAAAGTCCGATTTGTTTGTACCAAAAAAGACAATATTTGAGTCTTGGTGTAGACACCCTGTAAGTAATGGGACAGGCCCCCGTGTAGCGTTAGCTATGAACGGAGGACTGCATTAACAACAGCATGCACCTGAGGCTAACCAGCTAAGTTAGCTTGGAAAACAAACGCTTGCTTCCGCTATCGAGAAAACCCAGAGTCTGTAAAGGTGGCCACTTGTATTACAATCCAACTATAAATTATTATGAAACAAACCTGACATGTTTTGAGCTCATTCTCAGCAAAAATAAACCACCGGTATCATCTCCGTTTCATCAACCGACTGCGTACGTAGCTAACTAGCATTAGCGTTAGCTTAAAGGACCCGTGTGGAGGTAGAGCGAAGAAGTTTAGGTGTCTGTGACTTGCCTGATTATATTTAATAACTTACTGTTGATAACTTTACTTGGACCAAATATGATATCGTTAAGCTTGGTCTATTAATGTAGAATAAACTTCTCGAATTCTTCTGTAATAATATTTTGATTGCTGGAGAGTTTTCCTGTATTTATAAAATCTGTTGTGTGTTGTGTGCTGTTATTCTTTGCTGCTTGGATAATTTGATTGATATTATTTGAAAATAATACCCATTAATTTATTTGAAAATTGTTCTATAAAGAGAAAAAACAAAAAAGTTAGAACAGCTTATACAGATTCGATTTAAGAATCACTCAGGCCTGAAATATCTTGTTCCTTGTGCCACAAAGCCACATTGGCTGACATTTTCTAACAAATATGGTAGTCTGTGATTTGATCACACACCCTGCTTCTGGATAACTAGATTACCAAATCCGCATCTGAAAATAAACTCCCCAGAATATGATATTTACTCTGATTTAAGTGAAAATTATCAGAAATGCAGGTGTTGAGACACTGTTTTAACCAAAGTATGTATTCATGATTCATTTTTAGACTCTGATCTTAAGTAGCGGCTAGAGGAGAGTTAGAGAAGTTTAAATGCCATACCAGGCAAGACCCCAAATACAAGCAGTGTAAAAATGTCACTGAGACAATCTAGTACATAACAGCAGGGTGCAAGATGCTAGCATGCAAGGCATACATGGAACGCCGTCACCAAGTAGCTGGCATAGTGTACAGGAACATGTGTAGCGATTATGGCATGCGAGTCAACCACCCAGACTCTAAGTGAACTTTTTCAGGGTCTTTACTGAAATCAACAATAGCTTATAAATCATGTTTTTTTTGTTAGTGGTTAGGGTGCTTGTCGGGGTTTATTCATGTAATTTAATGCATCTGCTGAAAAGAGGAAGAATCTAGTTTAAGCTAAGCATCCGATGAACTGTGATATCATACAGTTACTTACAATTGGGAGGTGACAAACCACAGTATCCCATCTTCTTCAAACTTTATTTGTCACAATTATTACACTGACAACCAAAAATGTGAAACCATATGTTTGTGTAAATGCAAACAAACAGACATAGAAAAAAACTTTTTTAAATTACAAATAAAATATTTCAAAATAATGAATGAAAAGTAAAAAAAAAGAAAAGTTTACATATTGATTTAAAATCATATCAACAAACTCTTTATACAAACTAAGGGCTCCTTTGTTTTTTGCTACAACTGAACTTGTGCTGGCACTGTTAACTATCCACACGCTTGCCATCAGAACCTAAAAACAAAAACGTATAAAATCAAAAATGTGAAGAAGCAGAATTTGTTAAACGATCACTTCAAGCAACAAAATTTGTCTAAATTAAAGTTTCTCAGCAACGCCAGCTGTATGTTTTGTTATACTGATGCTTACTGCAGGGCTGAAAGCTACATGCTCATCTATATAACAACAAAGAGCCTGCCTGTATTTTGTGCTTTGCCTGATATTAAACAGAATGATAAAGCTCCATTTGGATTTCTTCTGTGTAGTGCACACTTTCGGTAGTCTCCACCCTAGCTATCTTGTGCTTGACAACCACATAATCCACACTGCGGGCAACCATTTAATGTATTCATGATCGTTCTCCATCTCTGCATGTGTCCTCAGCGCTCCATAAATACTGCTTAGCTGACATGGTGCATATTAATCCGTGTGGGTTTGAGTGAAGCCATGTACAGTACTGATGCATCAAGAAAAGTCAGAGTAGGAGATAAAACAGGCAGCATCTTGATGAAAATGAAGATGGGCAACTACAGCAATGAGTCAGTGAGCATGTTTTAGTTCCGTCTGATCTGTGTCATCACAGTGATAGCGAGTCAGTGTTTTATTAATTGGGCCGTGGACTTGTAACCTCTGCTAATTCTAATTTTGATCCTTTATGAATGAATTTGAACTTAAATGTTAGTCATACGTGTATTGAGGTGACTCCTCTAAAGTCAGACAATGGCCATGCTAACTCAATCTTATAAGCCCTGAATAAAGTAAATGGGACAAGTTTGGAGTGATGATAACACTGAAGACGTGTTTTTACTGAGTTGGAACTCAAACTGTTACTCCTGTGTGCCCTGTGTATACTGTAGTCGTTCCATTTGTGACTTAAACGTAACTCTGACTTTAATGTTTAACACCATAATACTGAACACCTGGGGCTCGACTTGGGTCTGGTGACTCGACTTTAACACTGTAACTATCTATATATTTCATGCTTTTGACATCTAAATGTTGCCCATGTGTCATAGCCTCAAGACTTAGCCAGGAGCATACAGCAGCCATTAGAGCACTATTGGGGGAGAAAAACAGCATATAAGGCTAGCAGCACACAAGTACAGCGATCACATGACATGTTTGAGAGTGCAGAGTAAACATCCTCAGCAGTTACAACCATTCCTATAAGCAAAATAGAGATATTTGAATCACTGTATGTAAGACGTTTAACATGATGCAGCATTTCAACGATGATAGTCACTACTTCCAAGAGGAATCAATAAAGTGCCAAAACCTCACTTTCAAAGTTGCTACAAGCTTTACTTTCGCATCAGTAATCCAGAGGAGTAGCTTAGAGGAGTCGCTGCTGTCACTGTAGTCACACCTTATCATCTAACTGTTGATGATTTGATTGGCTGCACTGGTATTGGGACTTTCTTTCTGCTGTCAGTGATGTCCGAATATAGAGTTTAACAGCAAGCACTAACTGTAACCCATAGTGACTCTAAGTCGTAAATAGGACTGTGCGATATGACCAAAATCTCATATCCCGATATAAGAATTCTATCGTCCGATAACAATATAAATCACAAAAATGTATATTTTCTGTAAATTCTGTGAATCTCGGGCAGCTCGACTTGCGGGAAGTGTTTCCAGCTGCGCGCCATGTAGCTGGAGTCGAGTGTTTTAACAGATGCATGAAACAATACATTTTTAGACATAAGTTATAACAACTTTCTTTGTGAGTATTTATTACATGGCGTGCTGTGTAATAAAAGCCTGTTCTAACGTTTGAGTCTAAGGTTTATTTTTTAGCACCTGGCGGCTCTTTTTTACTTCTCATCCGTAAAAATCTGTTTTTTCACTTGGTTCAGTTTATTTTGAAAAGTCTCAACAGGATCTTGAGCTTTATTGTGAAAGGTTTATGTGGAACATAAACAAGAGGACACGCGATGGTGTTACCGTCTTTGTTGCTAACCACAACGCATAAAAACAGGCGCTTGTCTGTCCATAGTTAAGAAATTAATATAGCCACTACAGTGACCATCAATACGATGAAAAAATATTGCTGTAAACAGTTTATTTTGCGACACCACGAAACAAACGATAGCGTAAAATGAAACGATAGATGTTTTTATATCGTCATCCGATATATATAGTTATATCGAACAGCCCTAGTCCTAAATTAATTCACAATATCTCTTAGAAGATTATGAAACATTATTATGAAAAATTCTGTGTGAACCTGTTTTAATTGCTTTCATTTTTCTGATTGGTTGGTACTCCCTGGTTTCTGCAAACAGACTTCAAAGCCCCGCCTCCTACAGGAGGTCGGGCCGTGGCTCTGGTTGTGCCAGGACATCGGTGCAGTACTGACATCAGCAAGGCAAGAGAGTGGAAAAAATCCTTTTGTAAAACTTGCGTTTCAAGCCCGTCAAAGCCTGAGCTTCAGACTATGAGCTCATTATTTCAAACTTCGGCTGTGTTTAATATGGACAGTCTCTACAGATATGACAAACAATAAGGGGAAAAAGTATATGAGGAGTGGCATTTTTCTACTGGTGGTAATTTTGTCAACTTCATACACTGTTGGTTAATTTACCCTGAACTAATATATCATATTTATAAAATCATTACATCTTATATATAAAATACTGACCTGTAACTTACCTAAATATATTCAGTTTTACCACAATTCATAGTAAACCTTTAATATTTCCATTACTTTCACAGTTAGGGAAACAGTGGGCCATTCTGTCTAATGATTTGTGACACAAAACGGTGCCACAGCGTTGACATTCAAACATTAGGGTTGTAAAATGATGCTTTAAGTTATGACTTGTGCAGAGTTTGCTTTTAATCTGTCCCATGCAGCCACTGTACAAAAAGGTAGCAGCGTAAGGCACACTAAACACAGGCATTTCTATGGCGTGATGGCATTATTAACCTATCCAACAGGAGTTTAATCTTTTAATGAAATTTCAGCTTTGTCAATCACACTCTGTTGATTGTTTTAAAAGCTGAGATCTCAGAGAGACTCATGACTCTACGTGAATTCAGTGTCTAATCTCAAACATGACGTCAGTGACTCCTCCTCTACTCCCCCTAGCCTCAGTCTTAGCTCAGCTGACTGGGCAACACTTTATTACCATCAGCGTCTTCCTTTTCTCTCCCTTATTTCTCCTTTCTTTCTTTGTTCTCTCCATCAAAAACATTTGTATTATTTTTCTTCTGCCACCATCTCCCCATCCTCTTTCATTATCTTCTTCCTTCCTCAGGGCTTCCTCTCATAAGCTGTATATAAAAGAATCATCTTCATCAATCAGAGATGTGTGTCCTGCTCTTCTTCCTCCTCCTCTGTGGCTGCTTGATTGACAAATACCTAAAAAAAATTAAAAAAAAGATTAGTGTCTTCATGCCGTTGCCAGGCAGAATGCATTTTTGTTTAGTTTAGTTTTCTCAAAAAGGAAGCTTTAGCAGTAACTCATTTACTCATCCATCTCTTCATCTTTTTTTTTTATCCCTCAATTAGTCTTCCAATCACCTGCCATCGACTGCTCTCCTCCCCACCTCTGTCTCCTCCTCCTCCTCCTCCTCCTCCTGCTCCTCCTCCTGCAAGCCCATTGGTACTTGGCTTCTTTTCCTGCATCTCAGGCTGGCCATCATTAGTCACATCCAGTGTTGGGTTATCATGGCAACCGTTCACCACAAAGTGAAGCTCCTCAGCACGAAACTGTGTGGAAAAGAAGGAGCAAAAGATTTATAAAGAGTGATCCATTTATCCAGTGCGGCAGCTCAGAGACATGAATACCTTCATCTCTCATGAACTCAGCAGCAAAAAATAAAATGAATGAGAGGAAACCAATGAAAAGTCTGGCAAAGTAAGAACACCTCAAAGAAACGCTGATACACCTCAGCCCTAAACACAGGCTAGAGGGATTTAACAAAACCTAAACTAAGATGAATATCATCCCTAACCATGATCCATGTTTCCAACATCATATGTTTGATCTAACTCCTTCATTCTGGTCACAATATATGACAGCTAACCAAAATAATACATTTAAATTAGTACATAGTTATTTTACTGTTAAAACCTATACAATTATGATAATGTTTTCATAATATTAGTAATATTATATTTGGATTTGGACAACCTGCACACTACATAAAAACCCATCACCAATGGATGGATTATTTACTGAAATCAGCTTTCTGAAAGCACATTTCAATTAATGTCCTTTAAAATGTATTTATTTTATTTTAATTTGGTCTGAACTGTGTTTAAAGAAGTGCTGTGCTATTCGTCTTTAGCGACTGTGTACCAGTGCCCTGCTGAAGGCGCTTCTCTCTCTCGTGTGCATGAGAAAAAAGGAAGGTGTTGATTACCGCTGACCGTGTCTGCAGACTTTGTTAATTAAACTTCCAAGACACCATATTACATTAGGTTAAGTTACTTAAGTATAGAGGATATAATATATATACTGTAAACACTGACAAACATCTGTGGTCTTAAACACTTGACAGCACAGCTGCACATCAGCACGGGCCACAGTTAGCGCATGGCGATGGTTTGTGTTTGTGCTTACCGCAGTTTTCGTTGCAGGGAGCCGTCTCTGCCAGCAGATGTATATGAATCCAGATGTGATGATTACCATGCAGATGGAGCCGATGATAACCAGAACCACAAACAGCTTGCCGTAGTCACTGCGTGTGTGACTGGGCCGAGAAGGGCAGTTGCTGGCAGCACTGTAGTTCTGGACGCCCACCTGAAAAGGTACGCATGCACAACAATCAACCATTAGTTTAAACTCATGTCAAACCCGTTTCACACTGTGACAGCTCATCTTGCTCTTAAGTGGACCAGTGAAAGTTCCCCTTTTTTGTCAGTAAACAGCAGTGTAACTGCACATTTACTCCCTAAGATATCTTAACTCCTTAATGCCTAGTGTGTCATATTTGACACATACAATTTTCTGTGAGTTTTTGAGACTTCTACATGATCAGTGTGATTTTTTTCCCCCTGAAAACTTAACTAAAAGGCACAATATATTTTTAAGCAATTTAAACAAAATTCCAGATGTAGCAAATATAATATGGAGCAGAATTGTTTCAGATTTCAGGCTTTAGGGGTTTAATATAGGAAAAAGAAGTGCATGTCTCAGTTTTTCCACTTGAAAAAGAAATGCTATAGTATTAAATAAAAGAAATCTGTCAGCATGAATGTTTGGGCTTATATTGTAAGAAATACCAGGCCATTCTCAATCCCGACATATAACATACCGATGATTTATCAAGTCCCGAGGTGGCCCTATGAACCACGCAGGATTGTGGATGGAATACAATAGAACCGGTAACCCACGTACATGTGTAGATTCATTCCAAACGGTTCTCATGTTTCCTGCCGTTTCCGAACGCGTAACAAAGAGACGTGTTGGGTGGCCAAAAGTGTGACATGCCGACGATTTGTCACAGAAAGAGGTGCATTTTTTTCCATTTCATTTCACACACGTTCACTGTGTTCTCTTCAGTATCTTAGCAGAAATGTTTGAATCTGATTTGCTGGAGAGTGCTGCAACAAATTTAAAAAGTTTCTAGATGTTGTACCTCAGTCAGACATGTCTTGATCTCTGCCAGCATGCCCAGCATGTCTTTGGTCGGGATCACTCCTGGATAAAAAAACATATCTTGTCAGACACAGTCCTTTGAGCCAACATAGTGCTTGTGTGTGCTTGAATATGTGTGTTACTGAGAAGCTCCTAAACTCTTCTTTGGGTCAGAACTGAATCAAATGCCTCATTTAAAGGATCTCTTTATATCATGTTTCTTTGTCTGATACTGAAGCCTGACATTTGCAACTGTTTGATATTTGTGAAGGCTTTCAGATAACACACCCTGAAAGAGGCTGAAAATTAACTTAATGTGACAGCAGACCATCTATTTTTATCCAAAGAACAAAGAAACTGCTTGAGACCCCTGATCACAACTGAATATTTCAGGGTGCACCGTTGGTTCAGAGTTGAAGTATGAAGACTGGGATAACTTCTGTTGATACATTTTTATTTGTGCTGATTGTTTTTATTGTTTCATGTCTGTCTGCACATTGTTGTCACACAGCTGCCAGCAGCCACTGCAGTCTGGACAAGCTACGTGGATGAATATTAATATGCTTGTGCACTCAAATCAGTAACAGGGATCCTCTGTTGGGTTTAATATCTCAGACTAACTACTTTTTTGCTTGAGCATATAAAAAATGACAAGTATGCTCCTGTTCAGATTTGTAATTATGACCCTTGTTGTGAGTTGTAGCCAGAGATCCAACTCTATTCATCACAGATAATCCCCAACCGGAAGTTCAGGTCAGTTTGACAGAGGTTTTGATGTTGTCGTTAGCATGAAGTTGATACCCATGGTTGAATCATCAAAAAAAGGATTTACTTGGCCTGATCCAGCAGTGCTGGAAGCTGTGCACAAACACACAGCCTAAAGGACAACAGGCCAAATAGAAGTCAGGGACGTTTTTGATTTTTGACTCCAGAATCTTTTAATGCACCGCATTCAGTATAAAGCAGTTAAAGCTAACATAATATCTGTCACACATGACATTTTACAGCACAGTGAGTACTTTTATTTTATAATTACATCAGATTTTGTAGTTTTTGTCTTTTTTTTTGTAATTTTAATGTTGTATTTTGTTGACTAGGAAACAAGTCTTTCTTCCCCCTATTGGCTATAAATAGGGATGCTGATGCTGTGTGCTATGTGTTCCAGTTTAACAGTTAAAAACATTTTTGTTTGTACTTATTGTGTTTTACTATTTTCTCTGCATTTTAAGGTACATGTGTACGTGTGTGTGTGTGTGTCTATTTGTGTTTGTGTGTGTGGGTAGGTGTGTAGGTGGGTGTACCATGCACAGATGCCACGTTCATCAGCAGCTGGTGTTGCTGGTGTGTAGGCTTGCTGAGGTAGATTACCCATGTTCCCTCAGGGCTACTCATTCTCCGAGCAAACACTCGCTCTATAGTCGTCAACAACCGCACACCCTGGTCTAAACGGAAATCCTCCTGTAACACACAGACACACACACGTACACACACGCACACATACACACACAAAGGTGAGGAAACAGGATAAAAGAAGTTAAACTGCAGTAGCTCAGCTTTGACTTCATCCCTGTTTCTGTGCCAACAACTACTGCATTGGTGGTGAGGGTTTGTGTTGGTGCCATGGACAGATGTTCGTTCACCGACACACACAAATACAAGCAGCCCCCAGCAGTCCGGGTTTTAGAGCTCTACAGCACTCATCCACCTGATGTTTGCTACTGCAGTGGGAGAGAAAAGTCTGGCTCCTTCTTCAAAGAAGGACACATCACAGCTGCGTGTGCTGGTTCTAGGATGAATAATTGGCTTCAAAATTGTGTTCATATACAGTGGGGCAAAAAAGTATTTAGTCAGCCACCGATTGTGCAAGTTCCCCCACTTAAAATGATGACAGAGGTCAGTAATTTGCACCAGAGGTACACTTCAACTGTGAGAGACAGAATGTGAAAAAAAAATCCATGAATCCACATGGTAGGATTTGTAAAGAATTTATTCGTAAATTAGGGTGGAAAATAAGTATTTGGTCACCTCAAACAAGGAAAATCTCTGGCTCTCACAGACCTGTAACGTCTTCTGTAAGAAGCTTTTCTGTCCCCCACTCGTTACCTGTATGAATGGCACCTGTTTGAACTCATCATCTGTATAAAAGACACCTGTCCACAGCCTCAAACAGTCAGACTCCAAACTCCGCCATGGCCAAGACCAAAGAGCTTTCGAAGGACACCAGGAAAAGTATTGTAGACCTGCACCAGACTGGGAAGAGTGAATCTACAATAGGCAAGCAGCTTGGTGTGAAAAAATCAACTGTGGGAGCAATCATCAGAAAATGGAAGACATACAAGACCACTGATAATCTCCCTCGATCTGGGGCTCCACGCAAGATCTCATCCCGTGGGGTCAAAATGATCATGAGAACGGTGAGCAAAGATCCCAGAACCACACGGGGGGACCTGGTGAATGACCTGCAGAGAGCTGGGACCAAAGTAACAAAGGTCACCATCAGTAACACACTACAACGGCAGGGAATCAAATCCCGCAGTGCCAGACGTGTTCCGCTGCTGAAGCCAGTGCATGTCCAGGCCCGTCTGAAGTTTGCCAGAGAGCACATGGATGATACAGCAGAGGATTGGGAGAATGTCATGTGGTCAGATGAAACCAAAGTAGAACTTTTTGGTATAAACTCAACTCGTCGTGTTTGGAGGAAGAAGAATACTGAGTTGCATCCCAAGAACACCATACCTACTGTGAAGCATGGGGGTGGAAACATCATGCTATGGGGCTGTTTTTCTGCCAAGGGGACAGGACGACTGATCCGTGTTAAGGACAGAATGAATGGGGCCATGTATCGTGAGATTTTGAGCCAAAACCTCCTTCCATCAGTGAGAACTTTGAAGATGAAACGAGGCTGGGTCTTCCAACATGACAATGATCCAAAACACACCGCCCGGGCAACAAAGGAGTGGCTCCGTAAGAAGCATTTGAAAGTCCTGGAGTGGCCTAGCCAGTCTCCAGACCTCAACCCCATAGAAAATCTGTGGCGGGAGTTGAAAGTCCGTGTTGCTCGGCGACAGCCCCAAAACATCACTGCTCTCGAGAAGATCTGCATGGAGGAATGGGCCAAAATACCAGCTACTGTGTGTGCAAACCTGGTAAAGACCTATAGTAAACGTTTGACCTCTGTTATTGCCAACAAAGGTTATGTTACAAAGTATTGAGTTGTATTTTTGTTATTGACCAAATACTTATTTTCCACCCTGATTTACGAATAAATTCTTTACAAATCCTACCATGTGGATTCATGGATTTTTTTTTCACATTCTGTCTCTCACAGTTGAAGTGTACCTCTGGTGCAAATTACTGACCTCTGTCATCATTTTAGTGGGGGAACTTGCACAATCGGTGGCTGACTAAATACTTTTTTGCCCCACTGTATCTGACCTGTTTGGACTGGTTCAGACCAAACAGACCACCTGAGAATGAGTGTCTCGGTCTGCTTGCAAACAGATTTTAGTGGTTTATTGTCGTGTAAAAGCAAAACTGTGTGCCCAAACCACAGCTGGTCACAGCTATCTCCAAGATCAACTGCACTGAATTTTCTTAAACTAATTTGCTGAAACGGAATCAGACTGCTGAAAAAATTGGTATTATATGTACTTATAATAGTAAGAACTGAAAGAATTACAAGTAAATATTCTGATATTAAATATTACTATTAGACATAGTGTCATCATTACTAACCAGACGTTAGACTAATAGACAAATAGACAATAGACATTTTCTAAGTAGCAGTCCATGCACTCAGCAGTGCAGATGGGGTTAAACGTATTCCTGAATGTTTAAAAAATGTCATGAAATAAAGTTTATACTTATCGTGTGCACAGGATTCAGATCCATCTCTAACCACTACAGGTGTACAAAGTCGCCATGTAACGAAGTGAATTTAGCCAGCTAAACTTTAATTTCACCTTCATACAATTGCATAACTGCAGATCAGTTCCAAACACTGTAGGGATGTTTCTGTGTCTGTAGTTTTTCAGAAACTGTAACAGATTGATAAACATCACTGACGTGGCAGTTAACCCCTAAAAATGACCCCTGACTGAACAAAGGGGCATTAGAGGAACCGCTTCAGGTGCAGTTCCTCTAATGGCCACATGAGGCTGGCTCCAAAAAGAGAACTGAGTCACAAAACTGCATCTGTCAATTAGGGGTGCAACGTATTGATATTGAACTGTTGATACAGTGCTTTCGGTTCGGTAGCATATTATCAAACAAAATTTTTAATTTATTTTATCAACTTTTCTTCTGACGATGCTGTCTGTGTTGAGAGCTCAGTGGATCTGCGTTCGACTACTCCGCCTAGGCTGCACTGTCAAGCGCAGATCCACTGAGCGCAGCGCAAGCTAGCAAGACAGAAGCTAAGCTCCTTGCAACATGGCAAATTGAACCTCCCCCACCCTCATTCAGATCTGGCCTTTGGAACTATTTTGGTTTTCATGTGACGTATGACCCTGAAGGTAAGCGCGTCATGGACTAAAGTAAAACAGTATGTTGGATGTGCCACGCAATGCTCAATTACATTGGTGGGAACTAGTGCGTTAGCGCAGTTTGCTCGTTAACGTGTTGACCCCGTCCAGCCCCACGCACGGTGATCCGCGGTAGCTCGTTAACGGAGATTTGCCGTGTTGTGGCGTTAACGTCATTTCAGATTAAGGCTGACAGCACTAGTGGGAACACAATGAATATGACTGCGCATTTACGCTGTCATCATTGTAGTGCAAAGTGGAAGCAGACAAAAACAACAAGCACGCATGCTACAAACTTTACCCGAGTCATTTAGACAGCTGTTAGCACAGGATTCTCCTTATGGGGACCTGCTATGTTTAATATGCTGCTGAGAATATAGCCCAGAAGAAGCGTATAGTATAGCTTTTATTTTGGAAAGAGCCATTTCTCTGTAATAAACTTTCCTTTCCAAAGACGAGTGATTTCTCGATCAGATAGATTTATTTTTTTTTATTATTTTCTTTTTTCAGCAACATTAAATTTAAAAACTGTACTTTTGAGTTAAAATATATATTTATAATTTTAATAAATGACAAATTAAAAAGGCATGAACATTTTTTGTATCAATAAAATATCGAACCGTGACACCAAAGTATCGAACCGAACCGAACCGTGAATTTTGTGTATGTTGCACCCCTACTGTCAATCATTTTGTGGTGTTGGTGTTTTGTAAAGCATTTTAAATGGAATTTTGAAATAAACAGTAAAGTCTTCTGTGAGATCCAGATGGTCCAAAGAGTCTGTGCTCCACTTTTTGCAATTTAAATTCTAGGGTTTTATTAGCCCAATCCTCTTTCATCCAAATTTGGTTACTTCTGATTCCAAAAGGCGATCATGGCATCATCTTATGCATACTAATGCATAAGTCAGGTCGAGGTGTACTCACGCAGTTGATGTTTTGTGTCATGTTGAGGACGACATAGCCTCGTCCAGTCAGCTCACTCCAGTCAACACAAACTACCTGAAAGATTTGGATTTAAAGTAAAATAGCATTATAAATGCCAGAATTTTATGATCGGAAAAAATAACTTATATTCGTCGTTTGTTCCCACTGTCTGCAAGTTTACCTGGTGTGTCACCTCTACTCCTTTGAGATCGCTGTCTGGTAGTAGGACCTCTGCGACCCCACCACCCCTGACCTCTGACCTGTGAGACTCCAGAGGAGTGGTCTTTTCCAGCCAACTCCAGGATGGGTCGGTGAACCCAATAGTGGGGGAAGGATCAGTAGTGAGTGGGATGATGTGTCTGATTCTTGTTTCTTCACGCTCCATCTTTTTCCATCTTTCCTCCTTCCCCTCGTCACTTCTGTCTTTTGGTCTAAATTCTTGGGTACAGAGGAGGCAATTTGCCTGCTTTAGTCAGGCTTGCTATGATCATAACTGAAGAACTGACAGACCTGCTGTGCTATCACTGAACAAATCCTTCTAAGGGGAGGGGCTTAGAGAAGTTTTATACTGATTATTACTGGACACTCACCTTTCTCCACACTAGGCTGCAGAGGCTCTCTGCTGGGAGCCAAGCCAACCTCAGGTACAGTGGGATTGTGGGTAAATACACCTATGTGTACGAGGCCTATCTCCTCCTCTTCCTCTTCCTCCCTCTCAGCCTCTTCATCCTCTGTCTCACCTGCAGAAACAAAACCAGGGCAGCAGAGATAAAAACACAGAAGCTTCTCTGTGGTTTACACTCAAGCATTTTAACACCTTTTCAATCCTCTAAATGTGCAATTTGGGTTTATGTTGCTGGCAAATTCACCAAATCTTCTAGAACAAGCTGCATCTTTTAGTCATTACAGTGAACAACAAATAAAAATGAGAGACATCCTAAATTAAATGACACCAGAGCAAACCTGCTGAGTGCTGGATACAAGGAATGGTTTGATTTTGTGAAATACGTGTGTCTACTTAGCCTTATGAGAATTGATATCATTTTAATGCCAGTCAGCAGATGGTTACCTCACTTCAACATAAGGCTAAACATCTGTCCTGGCTCCATCTTAAAGCAATAACATCTGTTGATCAGAATACTTCTTATGTAGTCCACACAAACATCTGACCTGAGAAGATTATAGTTTGTATGCATTTTATATTTTTATAAAACAGAGGATTTGACCGTTTATCAAACATTGATGCATTTAAACACAATGTAACAGATGCAGTGTCTATAGCCCTTCTAACCAAAGTTAACTTGCCAACTTTGTCCCTGGTTAGGCTTTTAAGACACAATGTTTCAATACAAATATAAGATCAGACAGAAAACATCACTAATAACAATAATAATATCATCCCTTAACGTTAAATCTTTTTTGTTTTTATTTCTTGTGGCAGTTTTCTAACTATTGGTAGTTTACAATCTTCTCCGCTAACAGCTTATCTTGTGCTTACACCTTTTCTGCTGAATGACTGACTGAATGCTGCACAAGGTCATTCACACATTTAAATGCCAACTTTAAAAAGGAAAAATGAATTAAATTGGCAAGAAATCATGTTTTGCATGGTCAGATTTTTAAAAGGTTCTAAGTTGACCTTCAACATGCAACAAGAAGAAATGGGAGTGAGACAAAGCATTTTTTTGAGCATGCAATTTATTGAAAACAAGGCTTAAACTTTGATTTTTGTTTTGGGGGGTTTGGGGGTTGTTTTTTTTGGAGGTGTGGTCCTAAATCAGCTGTAAAACAGCCCATTTCAGTTTAAGCGTTGTTTTCAATAAATTTCATGCTCAAAAATGTTTTGGCTCACTCCCATTTCTTCTTGTTGCATGTTGAAGCTCTACCTGAAACCTTGTTAAGACCCAACAATGCAAAGTATGATTTTTTGCCATTTTCCAAGTGGTCTTAAAATTTTGATCAGGACTGTATATCTCAGGAAAGGGTTTAAAACGTATTTGTAATTCTTGGGGACTCCACTGAACCACTGGAAAAACAGAGAAAGCTTCCCAGGATTGACTGGCCTACAAATATAACTCCAATAGTGCATCAACAACTTATCCTCAAAAGAACCCAAAGCAACATCTAAAGAACCGCAGGCCTCACCTGCCTCAAAGTTCATGATTCAAAAATAAGAAGGAGACTGGGCAAAAATGGCATCCATGGGACGGTTCCAAGGTAAAAAACACTGCTGACCACATCACATTTACCCCAAAACATACTGATAATACCCAAGAGAAACTATTCTAATAACAGATACAGAAAATCTGTATCTGTTATTAATTAATGTTACGCCTCAATAAACATACAGAGAGAAAAGAATAAAAAACAGCGTCACTATCAAAAAATTTCAGGCGATAGCTGGATTTCCCGAAATGTCCGATGTAGCACAAACATTTTATCCCACGTAAACAGGAAATACAAAGCACAAGGGTACATAAATAAAAGAACATTACAGAAACAAACATTGATATCTCACAGGGGAACAGGGAACAACATAAAACAAGGAAACTGCTTTAGTGTACCTTTTGTATAACTTCCCAGCAGCCCAAAGTCTGTGCCAGTGTCGGTCTCTGGGGAGGCTGTTCCTACAGCATCTCCAGCAGCACTTGATGTGCTAGTAGTGGTAGTGATGGAGGAGCGAAGGCCTCCATATCCGCTAGAAAGGAAATCTTCTTCCCGCTCTGCTTCCCACAGCTCTTTATCTAAAGGACCCACCTGTATAGCAAATATCACATTAGTCCTTGTTTTGTTGCTTTTCCTGAATCTGTAAGTTCAGTTAAATGATTAAGTTTATGATTAAGATTAAGTGGTAACCACCCAGCTTAATAACCAGTCTGAGTTACATTCACACAGATACAGTAAAATAGGTTAATTTCTCTATCCTCACCTTTAGAACAGGGGATGCGCGATGCTCCTCTGGCCCAGAATCAGGTCCCACTGCTGGGATGGAGATGCTGGACTGCTCGGAGGAGGAGGGGTTGAAAGATGGACTGTAGCCTGTGTGACACATTGAGACATGTCACAAACATATGTTGTTTCTTTGAGTCCACTGTCTGTAGTGCTCAGGATTTGGCACCTTATCAAAGACACAGGAGATACGGAACCAGTTAAAGGAACAAAATTAATTACGCC
>NW_024582708.1:261504-364350 GCF_018398535.1 Haplochromis burtoni | reverse complement strand
TTATTGAGGCAGCTAATAAATACCTGATTAAATAACAATATTCTGCCAACATGTGTAACACTTACACACACGATGTGTTTCGCCTGCAGCGTCACGTGACGTTTGCAGTTATATATGAAATAAAGTTCTGCATGCAGACTGTCTGTTATTCTAAAGAATCAAATGGTAGTTTTTATTTATATATATATATATATGTATATATATGTATATATATGTATATGTATATATATGTATATGTATATATATGTATATGTATATATATATGTATATATATATATGTATATGTATATGTATATGTATATGTATATGTATATATGTATATATATATATATACATATATATGTATATATATATGTATATATGTGTATATAAATGTATAAGAACTGTGCAAATTTGACTTTGAATATGAGGAAGAAATTATTAGTCCTCAAATCCTTTGTGAAATACCTGAAGTAAACCTGAAAAAAAAATCTCTTTCAGACCCAGAAAATATGCCCATCTTTTACATACAGGCTATGCCTTTATCTCTTCTTCTCCAGCAGTTGGTTGTATCTTCAGGTGCTTTCCCACATTTCTATATACCCAGACTGAATTTTTACCCTTGGCAAAAATCAATATTTAAGAACCAGTATCATAACTCGCTTCCCACAACAGCTTGAGATGCAGACATAATGTTTGCCCACCAAAGTGGAGCAGCACAGTCTGTAAAAATGTTGATTTAAAATTGTTTTTTCCCAGGCAAACATTTGGTCCCAGACATCTGTGGAATAACAATAAAGTCTCTGAAGATGCAACTTCCTGCTGAATGACAGCGGGCTTTGGTAGAGAACTAAATCCCAAACACAAAGAAGCTGCATGAGGATGTGTTTTTAATAAGGGAAACGATTTTTACTAACCAATCAGAGCATCGAGATCTGGTGTTGTGTGGTTGACCTCAAAGGCATCCAAAACATGTTGATCGTCTCTCGCTCTTCCCTTCTCGTCTTCCTTTTTCCCCTTGCTCTCGTTTTCCTCCCCTGCCTCTTTCTCCCACTCCTCTTCTCCTCCTCTTCTCTCTCGGTCCTCTGGGCCCTCTTCTCCTCTGTCTCTGTCCTCCATATCTGTTCCATAGAACCCAGAAGCTTCCTGGGAAGAATCGCCAGCTCCTGGCCCGCTGAGAAGCTCCGCCTCTGGGTCAGCGAAGTCTGGATTTACAGTGTAGCTTTCTGCATCTTGTGGAACTGCCAGATGAACCATACGCTGAAAGCAGACAAATATTTGGTCAGATATACAGACACGCTGAGAGAAACTAATAAATGATCAGCTGCAGAAAAACCACATGAGCAGATGAAATTAGACAAACTAGGCAGAAATATTTCTTAAATGAAAGCAAGGATACAACATTGTTTCAGAGCTTTTCAAAACTATTTATCCTTTCAGCCTCTCTTCCTTGATTCCAAAAAAATCCGGTTTAATAATGATGATAAACTGGCATTAAACAAAAAAATAAATAAATAAAAAAGCTGGGCTCAGAATGATCAAAGGAATGACTCATCATTATTTCATGTTGTTATTTACACGATTTCTGCTCCTACAGAGTGTAATTTAAAGGGCAGCAGCGGTGCCTCCATGTTTTTCATGTTGTAACTATTTGTGCAAGACTTAAAAAACATACTGCAAGTAATGAAAAGATGAGATTTTTTTCACATAAGCAAAGACAAAACGGCCAAGCTAAATTGCGTGGCTATTTTCCAGTTCGGCTCTCCGTAACTCATCTAAAGGATTTCAGATAATCTGTTACAAAACACAAAAGCAACGTGCCCTCACCTCCATCTCATCTTCCACATCCAGGTTGTCATCCACAGCTGCATGAGCTCTTGCCACCTGACTCGCAAATGGTGGTGCGCTCAACTGAGATGAGTTAGCTGACTCCATCTTGGTCTGTGAGCGCGACGTTTCATGTATCTCTGGCCAACCCATGTCATGAACCAAATGAGGCTGGGCTCGCACTAACTCCTGGACCAAATGACGTTTGGTTCTCACTAACTCCAGGATGAAACTTGACTTGGCTGGACTTTCATCCCTGAAGAGATGAGCTGCCGGAGCATTGAGGGGAATTACACGGTGGGAAGAACCCAGCCTGAAGGCATCACAGCTGGCCAGAAGAGCTACAGGGAAGAAAGCAAAAAAACACTGGAGCTGATACTAGAATGTACCACTGCAGTTAATCACACTGGAGCGGTAGCATAGCCTGAAACTAACTGCCACTGATTAATAGCATACTGAGAAAATGTGTAAAGAAAACAGAATTTAAAGAAACAAATCAAACATAATCTCTACAAAGGGTGGAAAATGGAAATATGTGAATTAAAGCTTTCCTGATAGACACACACAAAGTGTGATTTTCACATGTTTGAAGTTCACATTTCTGGCTCAGATGGAATAAAACTTGTTATGAAGGTTTTGCTGCAATTACAGCTTGTCAGCTGTCGATCCTCTGCTCTGAACATCTGGACACCATCTGCTCTTATACGCTGAATTAAAAAAAACTTACAGTGGCTCACAATGAAAAAATAAAGTAAAAACTATAAAAAAACAATTAGAATTAAATGAACTGACAGATGAAATCCGTTTAACTAATTCCCGATACAGAATTGCAGCACTCCTTGTTTTGTTACTCAGCACACTTTGAAGAACAGCAGTCCAGGGGCAGAGCAGAGATAGGAGCACTCTATAGACTCTATTGCACATTAAAGAGATTTAATTTACTGTTAAATACAGAACTCTCAAATCAAAGAAGTGTTATATTCACTGCTGAGCTTGGAACGTCAGTGACAGCTCTTTCATTTTGTATTTAAATTTCTCTCTGTATCTTATCGGACTCCCATGACATCTTACTGCACTAATTCCTTTATTTGCTAATTGTTTCACTATTCATTTGAGTGTTCACTAATTAATGCAGGGCTTAATTACAGTTTATCACTACCTGCATAATAGAATACTGTACTGTTTATAAATGGTATATAAGCTGTCATGAATGGCTTTGGTAAAGCAGTCAGAAAAAAGGCAATTCGACAGATTGTCCTGTTTACAGTCAGCATGACTATAGAAAATCTTCAGAGGAGAACAAAAAGCATCAACAGTTGTGTTTTCTAACCGTAACCGAGTAGTTCTGATGCCTAAACTGTGCAAGGTAGCTTTCAGTGATGGAAAACAATTTTAAAAAACAACTGAAATGGAAAGAAGAATGTGTACATGAACACAGATCAGTACATGAGACCAATTGGATGAACATTGATGTCAAGCAACAAGAGCCATTGTTGTAACTATTTCACATTACTGAACCAGTTAATAAGAACACATTTTAGCTGTTTAGTTTGTGTGTCTTTTTATTACAATACTGTCTTGGTTTCTTGTTTTTAATTGACAGTTAGTCATCTGTAGCTGGCTATTAGTAAGTAATTATAGATAAACTCAAGCTTATAGCTGCAACTGCTAATAAGGAGCTCATAAATTAATTTTAGAATGAAGGCACAGCAGTCTCCCAAATGTGTTACACACCACTATTGTGCCTTTTCATCATTTAGGGTTGCTAGTATCACCTGCTCATCCGTTTGTTGTTTAATTGCTAACTTCTCCAGCTGTCTTTTTTTTAATATAAATTGACCAATTCCTGCATCCATCACTTATGCATCCATCACTAATCCCTAATGGAGGGGGAGCCCTCACTGTAACCACCCATATGTAGCCGTCTGAGACCACAGATGGCTGTCTGACCTCAAAGGCTAAGTGAGCAGATTACAATATCATAGACAACATATCTCAAACATGTCTGCAGCATGCTAAGCTCTCTAGCCCAACACCACAACCCCCCACAGATGGGAGGAGGGAGAGATGAGGGATTCATCACCTAGAGGAGAACAGCCCTGTTTCTGTCGCTTTAATTCCTTATTATTAAAGCAATCCAAGTGACTGAAGAAGTCACTTGGGTGAGTGACGAAACGTAGCGTTCTCCTACTGAAAACGTTATGTCCAGATGAACAAATTCAACCTTTTGGGATTTTTCCTTTGTACTTTCCAAATTCCCAAGTCAACACTGTGGTGAATCCATAAGCATCCATACAGGAAACAGTCCTTATTTTATCCTGAGATAATGTGAGTTGCAGTTTATTTAGTTAAAATTAACGCTCTCCAGGAAAAGACAATCAGCAGAAAAACAACATATATAAAACTGATACTCCCTGATTTATCGCTGATCAATTAATATTTGGCCATAAAGATATAAAACAGTGCTTCGTGAGTTTAAATTTTGCTATGTTGGTACTGATGCAGCGTTCTTTTCAGTCTTACTGAACAGATGCTGCATTATTATGCCACATACCCAAGAGGAATATACATCGTACAAGTGAGCTAATGCAGCAGAAGTGAAAACCTCAGGCCAGAATGACTGAAGCCTCAAACACTGTCAGTATCAGAGTACGCTCTTTCTACTAAACTCTCCTCTAACAACAACAGAGACTTAATGCTGAAATCATAAACTGTGTATAAGTATGGGTACCATGGTATATCCCCAGGTGGCTACACCAACAGATCATATAAAAACATGGACGTAATCACCTTGAATTCATCTACTAGGCACAAGCTGAATGCTTTGGTTTTTTGTAACTACATGTTGTGACTGAGAGGACTGAGGGATCACACGCCACGCTTTATTGTCCTTTAATAGTCTAATTGGGACTTCACAAAATGGACATTAATTGGCATTTGAAGTTTAAAGGTATCTTTGGTTTTCAAAAAAAGCACAATTTTACATATTTATACCACTCAAAGCTATCAAAGGCCGCTTTTGATGTAAGGAACCATTATTTATAAATGAACACACTTGATCAAGAGCAGTGTTCCAATCCAGTCTTTAAGTCTGACGTCACTAGCCGTGTCTGGGCTCAAACTCCGCTGCAAGTCCATAAATCAAGGCATCACTGAGAGTTGAAAAACTGTCTAAAGTCTTTCATCTGTAATAAAATGATCAGCGTCCTGCTCTACCAGGTGTAGCAACTGAGATTAACATCCAGGCATCCATGAAAATGGAATTTATGACATTTAACGGAGTTAGAAATTAGCAGGAAGTTAGCTCGCTAGCTTCCATCTAAATACAATATAGCATGTCCTGACTGAGGGATTTTGGAAACAAATTAAAACGTACAGCTCTGTTATCACTTCCAACATAAATGAAGACAGAAAACTAAACAGCAGTGACGTTTGTATGGTTACTGAAGTTTGGCTAG
The DNA here is from genome assembly GCF_018398535.1 of Haplochromis burtoni. Lineage (NCBI taxonomy): Eukaryota > Metazoa > Chordata > Actinopteri > Cichliformes > Cichlidae > Haplochromis > Haplochromis burtoni. The sequence continues at coordinate 359,086 of NW_024582708.1, read as the reverse complement.
CTGGTATATAACGATGTGCTACGTGACCACTAGCGACACAGCTACGTGAGCATAATATAAACAAGCTAACTTTTTTCCACTCGATAAAAGTTAACGTGAGGATTCTTGTTGGTCAGGAACAAATGTAATCGCATGGCAGGATGCTCTAAAAGGACCAAACTTCAGTCAGGAGAACAACTGAGATAATCCATCCATAATACGAGGTTAGTCATTAATACACTGCTGCATGGGCTGGGCTGTATTTACATCTTAAGGTTTTAAAAACTAAACTTTGAAATTATTAGGGGTAATAAAAGCCGAGTGAGGCCAACAGTGATCACTGACTGTTTTTAGGAGCTTTTTGAGATTAAATAGAAGAAAATACAAAACATTAAACATGTTAACAACACAAAACACATACTAAACGCAGACTACTTTAGGTCCGGAAGCAGGATTCGTCACATCATCACTTAAAGACCGGATAGATTTCTATGCAATCTGATGTGTTTTTACAATCAAATGCTAAACCACCAAGTAGAATTAAGGACCTTCAGCACCACCTTCACATTTCCAACCCTGAAACACAAACATTTGATCTGGCCTGTTTTCAAAGTAGCTGTTTGCATGTCGAGAAGCTAAGAGCAAGCTCTAAAGCACCAACTCTTTTCTTTCTAAAAGAATGCTCTGACATCAAGGGCTCCTTGCTCATGAATTATAATGAGCTAAGAGATCAATATTTGATCAGTATTTGGTCTTAGGCCTCAGCTTTTGTTTGCAAGTTTTTCGCTTCACACTGGTACTGCATTAGTAATCCATCTACCCAAAGGTATATACAAAGAGTTCAGTCACTGCTCCATCTATTTATCTGAGTCCAAGTCACAAGGGTAGCAGACTAAGGAGAGATGTTTAGACGTCACTGTCTCCAGACACTTCCTCATCTCATCTGGAAGCTGAGAGATGTAATCTTTCTAATGTACCCTGGGTCTTCAGAGGCTCCTACCAGCAGGACATGCCGGAAAAACATCCATCTGACCAGGCAGCATCCTGGTCAGATCCCTGCACCACTTCAGTTGGCTCCTTAAAATGTGGAGCAGTACTCCAATCAGTTCATCCCAAATTACATGCAACACGATCAACTTAAATATTTAGACCACAATTAAAGAAATAGAGCAGTGTTATATGTCTTATTAAAGAATAATAAGAAAAGAATATATAGATTATATTACATGTGATCTCATGCATGTAATATTGACGTGAGAAATTACCAACCATCATTCTTGATTAATGTAACAAACCTAAAGCTAAGAAACCATCCAGGTATTGCTGTGTGTAGTATGTATATCATGATCGCATGTAGCTTGCATGGTACAATATAACAAATAGATAGGATGTGCAATTATTTGTTTAAATCACTCTAGTGTAATAAGAAATGCATTGTGAGGATAACATAGCTGTGAGAGCAAAAATAAAAGTTTCTGATGACTCATCCTGTGAATAAATATATGTCCTGTAACTATGCCCACTGTGATTTGAAGACAACAACTGGGCAGGACTTTGTTATCGTGTGAGTTAAAATGCTGTAGCTGCAGAGTGATGGGATGGCTGTGAGCTGGCAAAAACTGTACTAAAGAAGAATTTACAGCTGTGGCCTAATTTATTGTATACAGGCCGGATCTCGATGCAGTGAACACCAGGTCAAACTAACGTTATGTTCATGCCTATTTAGTTTTTATAATATCAACGTTAGCAATAAACTGAAATTCATTTTCAATTACATGATTGTTTATGTGAGTAAATTTGACCAGTTTTTTACATTTTGGAGAATATAGCCAACTGAGATGCTAATGTACCACATTAATTGTAATAACACAATTCATCAAAGCTTAGCATGCTAGTAAGATATATAACTAAAATTCATTTTTCTAATAATAAAAGAAAAATGCTGTGCTCCATGCCAAAATTTTAAGAACTAATTGTTTTACACTATGGTACTAGGCCTTTAGGTTTCTGGGTTGTTGTTTTTGTTTTTAGCTTTATCTATATTGCCATCTCGGAAGCTAATTCTTAGAGTTATCATTCTATGATACACAAAATCTTTATCTATGTTCCCTTCTTCTCACCATGGATCTAACATGACTGGTTTAATAGCATTTAAGCACCTATAACACCCTATGAAAGCATCTTGTCGTTTTCATTTTAACAGTTTTTAATGAGATCTCATTTAAATCTACAAAAATGTAATTGTACATGCCTAGCAACTACCTAGGACTGACCATAAATCATATCTACTAATATCTAACTTTTGTTTGTGTGATTAAGTATGTTGCCAACAATACAAACAGGCCAAGCAGTACTATAGCTCTGGGAATATGTCACTATGAAAACATTAACTTACTATAAGTCAGTTTTCTTAAGATGCATACTACCTTTAACTAATTAGTGTAATTTGATTCAAAATTTGAATAGAGGTTTAGTATTTCACTCCATTAATCCATATTTATGGATGTTTGAACAGATATAGGCAAATTTTTTCATATTTACTTTTGTTGTTACGCTTTTTTAAAACTGCTGGATGCCATCAGTTTAAGTTGACATGGCAGATAAAATCTAATAGTGGACATTTTTACTCTACAGTCTACATAATGTCCCGGGGAACTGGCCTTAAGCCATCAACCTCCGTGCTTTAAGCTTTAGATCAGCTTATAAGACCTGTGCCCACCCCACAAATCTTTCCAACCCCATAAAGAATTCTTTCTTATTTAACAAACTGCCATATAATACCTGTAGTTTTTTAAGCACGGACACAAAGATGAACCTCCACATTTCACAAAAAAAAAGCTGCAATGTGTCTTCTGACAAAAATGAATCCAACAAAAGCAAAAATATTGGAAATTCAAACATGGGCAGGTTTTCTCCTGCAGCTGCCACCACAAAATAACAATTCGGGTTTTTATCGTGACTCTAAATTCACATTTATTCTGTTTCTAAATTGACTTTGATCAAAGTCAATTTTTTGTCAAATGACAAATGATATGATCATGTTAATAACTGAACCAAACATATCTAGGAGATTTTGGTCTGGTGCTGCTGGTTCTGCCTTCTGTGTGTGTGTGTGTGTGTGTGTGTGTGTGTGTGTGTGTGTGTGTGTGTGTGTGTGTGTGTGTGTGTGTGTGTGTGTCAAACACTGCAGTGTGTGTCCACTGATTTAAGTGCACTGCGCGCCTCCTACACACTGCCAGCCTGCATCCACTTCGCAGGATTTAACCTGAGCGATTCATTAAAGGAGATCGCGCCCAGGCTGCTGGTTACACCCTTATTTCATTTATTATTATTATTATTATTATTTCCTGCAGCACTAAATAAAAAACGCACATTTGGCGCTCAGTAGTGAGTTTCGTCTTCGTCTGTGATGTTTTCAAAGTCTCCCAAGAATTCTGTCAGCCTCATATATTCATTGAGGGTGTTTGTTGTAGGATATCCATCGTTCTCAAAATGCTGTCGCGGTCCGTGATTATAGCTGCATGAAATAAAAAGATCAGACATTATTAAAGAATGAGACTCACCGGTCAGAGTGATGTGGAGCAGGCCCGGCATGTCTGCTGCAGTGCTCCCCTCCTCCGCTTTGAAAGCACAGATCGCTCTGATACAAGCAGCGGCTGCGCTCTGGATGCGGATGGAGGCTGTCAGAAACACGCCGCGTTCATGGCCGCCTCGTGTCCTGTCTGTGTGCGGCTCACCAGCTGACCGTCTGCGGATCCGTGCAGACAGAACGACAGACAGGCAGATTCTGTGTGTGTCTGTATGATCGCGCTGCGGTCAGTCTAACATCTGATCCGCTGCACCAACGACGCTGAGATTATCAGTCTGGCTGTTTAACTGCTGTTCGAACTGCTGAACGCTAGATGCCGCTACAGCAGACGGAGTGGGTTCTGGTTCAGTGCTGCATTCAGGTGCTGCTCAGAAAGTTATTGCAGCTTATTGCGCGTCAAGTTCAGTTTTTAAAGCACTAAAAGAAAACAAAGTTGTGAAAATAGCAGCGTTTTATGCAACAAGGCTTTCTTGTACAGTTACCCGTTTCTGTGCCTGTGTCTTTATGAATCATGTTTGTATATACAGTTAGGTCCATAAATATTTCAACATATAAATATTTGTTCTGCACAGCGGTGGGTCGAGTATCCAAAAATTGTACTCAAGTAAGAGTAGCATTACTTGAAAATATTATTACTCAAGTAAAAGCGAAAAGTAGTCGTCAAAAAAGTTACTCAAGTAAGAATAAAAAAGTACTTGGCGAAAAGACTACTCAAGTAGCGAGTAACTGTTTGAAATGTCCGATTTATTTTTTAAATAAATGTTATCAGACAAACAAAAATAAATAAATATACAAATTTTTCAAAAGGAATATATGTAAAAACATCAACAAAATAAGGCACAACAATTCTAATTTCCAGATTTCAGTTTTTCACAACATAAAGCTTTTTTCACCAAAACCTACAGTAAATAATATAAATATATAAACAGTGCAAACAATTTCCAGTGACAAGATATGCTGTAAACTTTATATTCATTTTTGCTCCAAATGGCACAGCAGCGTCAGAGAAAACATTAGAACGAGGCATCTTCAACATATGTACAGTAAAACAAGGCAGCTCAGTTTACCCTAAGTTGTATGGGTGTGCATCTATTTTTGCATATTTAGCAAAAATGTGCCATTTCTTCACTCAGTGAGGTGATGGTTAAGCTTCAGCAGCAGTTTGCTCTCAAGGTTCTTTCTGTGAAGCTGTAACTGTTTAGCAGTGAACAGGAGTCCTGCATGACTGAGAAGTCCTTCACAAGCTCCAGATGCAGGAAGAGCTGTACTGACTTTGATTGACAGTGTGAGGAACGCCATGCAATAGATCAACACCTCCAGTGAATGGACATGAAAGGTACCTCTTCAGCTCCCCTGCTTCTGGTTTTCCTGACCCCATGGATCCATCATCTTCGTCGAATAGGCCGCTGTTTGTGCTGGCCTCATCCAGCTCTGTGTCTAGGTGATGTCTGATGAAGTGGAGACCTGTGGAAAGATGTAACGTTTGCAAAAGAATTAGGTCGGGGCTTATTGTGCTGTATACACTGCCAAACTGCAGATATTTGTTTGGAGCTAGCCTCCAAAAGCTGGCCATACACTGTGCGATTTTTGGCCCATTTTGAGCCGATTTTTCAGTCGCGCAACCGTTTTGGGGATCGGCCCGTGTTTTGCCTTAATCGTGTGTCGTGCATCGTGTAGTATACATGGGGTAACGAAAAGCAGTTAACACCTCACGACCAGCTCCCAATCATCAATCGTATGGTCGCAAGATAATCAAACCTGTTTGAAATCCTGTCGCCCCTCAACGCAGCCTCTCACACTGCTCACGCACAAACAGAAATGAAAAAGAAAATGTGGAGCAGCACAGCAGTGCAGCGTCTGACCTGGACACAAGAGATGGAGGCACAACTTGTAGGATGAGGCAAGCTCATCCGAGTACGTAAGCGTAGAGCTGCCACCCAGGCAAAAGAAAAATAGAGCTATATCACGTTATAACATGAAAAGTTTATTGTTCTAACAATATACTTTTCACGTTATAACGTGATATAGCTCTATTTTTCTTTTGCCTGGAAACCCGTGGCCAGCATGCGAATTCTTACGTCACTTTCGCGCATGCGGGGTACCGATCGGGTTTCCGGTACGGATCGGGTAGTGACAGGGGCAAACTCCTCAAGATGGGTGGTGACCATGGCGGCCATTTAGAAGTCGGCCATCTTGGATACAACTTTTGTTGCCATGTGACACATCAAACTTATTGGTAATGTCACAAGAAAAACAATGGTGTGCTTGGTTTCAATGTAACTTTATTCTTTCATGAGTTATTTACAAGTTTCTCTTTGTTCACAGCCACTGACATGTCGAAGAGGTTAACACGTGAGGAGCGGATCGAAATTGTGTTGATATCTGGTGAACGCAGTAACCGGGTCATTGCAGCAGATTTCAATGCAAGACACCCTACGAGACCACCCATCTCCCATGCTACAGTCAGCAAACTGCTTGCTAAGTTTCGTGAAACTGGTTCAGTGTTGGATTTGCCAAAATGTGGACGCAAGAAAACTGTCACTAATGAAGAAACATCAGTGGCTGTTCTAGCTTCATTCAGCAAGAGCCCACAGCGTAGAACACATGCCACATTTCCCTCTTTATGTTTGTTTGTCTTGATGTTTCTCACCTTACCTCAGATGAGCTCAGTAGGTTACATGATGGGATGGGGCAAGATTTGAGTGTTTTCACCCTCAACTCCTAGTGATGGTCATGCACACCTTTGCTCATGTGATAAATCAATGATATGATCAATAGTGGGTCAACGTATGTGATTGGTCAGATTCAGATTTGAGCTCCACATGCCTGCTTATGTTAGGGTAAGTGAATCCAGTTACTAGAGAGATACCCCAGGTAACTGAACTTGGTCTTTGGCACAGGGCTCAGGCTGCTCTGCTGGATAAGATAACCAATGTTAAATCTCAAAGTAAACAAAGAAATAGTGCAAGTTATTTAGTGGGAGTCGCACTATTCCCTCTCCCACAGTTAACACTGCAATTTATTATATCTTTTCATCATATGTTCCCTCTTTTGATTTTACACTCCCAGGATAACTTGTCTTTAATTTGCTGTAGTTGTTGTCATCAGGCTTTTTTAACTAGAATCATGTACACCGCTTGCAAACTTCTGATGTTACTACTGTAGATTAAAGTCACCCGTCAACAGGCTCTGGGTCTTTTCATCCATACAAGGTAGAATTTGGCAATGCATTTATAACAAGTGTAGAAAATTTGCACCTCTCTCAATCTGAAAGTTCAACTAAAATGTTGAGGTGCTCGTTTCACTCAGTGCATTTTAGATGATTTTAAATTACATGGAGAAAAGTCAGAGCAGAGACCAGTAATTGATGAAATACATTTTTGAAATCAAAACAGAGCTGCAATCCATCATGAAGCAAACAGTGACATCATCAAGCACTAGTTTATTTTAACCAGACTTATGAAGCATGGAGGTTTCAGTTCAAGCTACATTAACTTCCTGATGAGAGCACAAACCTCCGAGAAAGAGCAACAAGGTCTGAAATACAAAGTCAGTGAGTTTGGACAATGTAACAACGCATTCAGATAACGTTACGCAAAACAATAAACGGCGCCACATTAACATGTACATTTATTTACAATCAACCCCCCCTGAAGGCAGATGCAGCGACCCCCAGGACAGAATAAACATGTTCCTTTTCCCTCTTTTTTTTTTTAATTATTCATGCAGTTTATTTATTTTTGACGAATTGCTTATCTAAAATAATTTACAGTCACCACCGGTATCAATCCATCAGAAACAGTGTGGTCATCAGCTGCTACCTTCAGAGTCAAATCTTCCTTATCAGATGATCCTTTTTATAACAGTCCTTCAACAGCGGCTGCTCTTCAGTCACCTCCAATCAGTTCAGAGCCAAAATTAAGAGTCCTGAATCCAGTATGACCAAAACCGAAGTAAGAGCTCATAATGTAGGAGGTGTAAGAAGAGGAGTGAGGTTGGAAGGCTTCTTAAAACTGCTGCAGTATCAGTTTCTTCTTGCCGTCGTGGCTGAACTTGTTGGAGTGGAACAGGTCGCTGTCGTAGAAGGCCGACAGGTTGTGGATGTTTATCTGTCTCGCCTGGAGGGGGAGGAGCAGGAGAGTCAGGCAGGTTCAGGACGGTGTTCATTTTCATTAAATATGTGATCAGTTTAAGACCTCCAGGAACCAACACACTTTTGAATGGGTTCACCAGCTTGCTCACATTTTACTATTTGATTTTTTTTGAAGTTCAACTGAGCATTACACACTGAACTGGAGGTCTGACTGCTCTGATGAAAGGATTTCCCTACACCTACCCTACTACATCCTATTATAATGACCTTAGTGTGAGTTTCTAAGATAAAAGAGTATTTACGACTAGGAGGACAATAAATTTAAAGTGTGTGTAGTTTCACATCCTGTCCAGTCTAGAGTTATAACGATGTACTGCCGGTGTGTCTCTCAGTACCTTATCCTGAAGATCTTTTTCTGGGATCTCGATGGTGTCGTTCTGGACTCCGTATCTGTTCCTCTGGTAGGCGACCTGCTCGGCCACCAGCTGTTTGAGGATGAAGAGCAGCAGCTCGTTGTTGTCTCTGCGGAAGGCCAGATAGCGGGCGAACGTCTGAGCAGACAAAAATATTAGATGAGGTCAGTAAACACAATCAGGAAGAATCACAAACACTTCATACACGCCCCATAGACACTTCCTTTTGTTGATTTTTCATAAATTTATAGGGTTTTAAAAGAGAAAGTCGCTGTTTGCATGTATAGTACATGTATAATAAATACATTTACAAAGTTGGTGAAAACCTGCTGCTAAACATCAATAATCTGTTCTTAGTTTAGCCTTAATACATCTGCCCTTTGGCAACCTGGTACCAATAAACTACCTCAAGTTAGCTAAAAAGCCGCCCCTGCTTTCAGACATTACTGGATTTACTTCAAAGCCTTTTCTGCATGTAAAACTGAATTCAACTACAAGTCTTACTGAATCTAAAAATGTGTCCATCGTTCGCCTTTGAGAAGAAGCATTGTAATGTTTGAGGCCAACAGAAAACATCCACAAACCTTCCTCATGCTCCTCATCACGCTGAACTTCTGTGTGTCGATGAAGCTCTCCAGCATGACCCTGATGGCCATGTTGACGTCGTCCTCCAGTACATAGTCCCTCAGGTGCATTTTGGCGTGAGCCTCCGCCATGCGGATCATGGACTCAATGTGACGAACCGTGATGGGGATGCTGCCTGTGGCCTGTGACACCAAACCAGAGTGGGTTATTTCCACAGTCACAGATGAATAGTTTGATGACTCTGAGAAACAAATTTGAGTATAGCACATGTTCTCACACGCTTTTCTTTCTTAGTGGTTTGATGAATTCAGTTACTCTCCCTGGATTTCAAAAACATGTTTATGTGTAAATGAGAGATAAAGTGGGAGGAGTTTTTCAGACTCACCATTGACTCTTTACGGAGGTCACTGTAGATGCGAGCCACCTTGTCCTGGTCCATCTGGTTCAGTTTCGGGTGAACCTTCAGACACAAAAAATACAAACTTTACCTTCAATTTTCTTTAGCTTTAATTTGCTGCAATACACCCACCTACCTACAAATTCTTATAATTTATTTACTGTTTGTTAAAATAAATCTTGTTTGGACAAAACTTGTAACACAAAAAAACAAAAACAACATATAATGTAAAACAACAGCTACCTCATTTCGCAAGCTTTCAGGCTGATTACATAATTATGATATTCCAGCCAGAGAGAAACAAATAAACCTGAGTGAGGATCTGTGTGGCATGTGTTTGTACCCGCTCTTTAGCATAGATGATGTACTTCCTCAGGAGCTCCTGTGGAATCGGTGGCACGTCGGATGAGTTGGGCAGAACCACCTCCTCCAATGCCACTCCCCCCTCCTTGCTGCTAGGGTGATGCTTGATGTGGGAACCGACCACGAAGCGCGCCAGCATCTCATCCTGAAGAACAGAAGAGCCACAGTGAAATTTACATCAGAGAGGAGGTAATCAGTTATTGCAACAATATTGGGAATAAACAAGCATGTTTTCGTGTGTTAGAGCCCAGACGTCAGTTCAGGAGATGAGGAGGAAGAGGTGGATGACAAACATAATAAATCCTCTCAGTTAAATATTTGGAAGTACTAGTCAGTTTCACCAGAGCAGGTGAAGACAGATGATTATCCCAGTTCAGTTGTAGTTTGATCTAAAGAAATACAGTGTCCCACAGCAGCTCAGCATCAGGTGTGTTTGCATCTACCTGGACGGGATCGATGGTGTCTCGAACAACACACAACACGTCAAAACGCGACACGATGGGCTCCGTCAGATCCACGTTCTCAGCAAAAGTCAGGGAGGGGTCATATCTGCCACCTGCCAGGAAACAAGAGATATGATGTTGCTCTTGAAAGGCCTCTCTCACACTTCCTTTGGACTAATTACAAAAGGCCTGTTCTCAGACTTCACTGACTTATATCCAACGCTCACTTTTTAATAAATTCATAAAAGCTGCATGCACGTGTCCATTTATTTTATGCATCCTTGTAAAGAGTAGCTCAGATTATAACCAACTGCCAAAAATAGCTTAATCAGCATTTAAAATGAATTCATCTCCAACATACTGAGCTAATAAATATGACTGCTACGTACCGATGGGGTTGGCAGCAGCAATGACTGTGCATCTGGCCTGCAGCGAGGTGACGATGCCAGCTTTGGAGATGGAGATGCTCTGCTGCTCCATGGCCTCGTGGATACTCGTCCTGTCTGCATCGTTCATCTGGGAGGACAAAGTCAGGTACATGCACTTTTTTCTTTTTGGGGGGAAGGAGGGGGTGCCCACCAATCTGGATACGTGGATTCAGCTCACCTTATCGAACTCATCGATCAGACAGACTCCACGGTCGGCCAGCACCAGCGCTCCCGCCTCGAGCGTCCACTCACGGCTCACTGGGTGTCTCTGAACATAAGCGGTCAAACCAACGGCGGAGGCCCCCTGACCTGTGGTGAACACCGCACGGCTCGCGACCTTCTCTATGTACCTGCAGATGGAAACACGTTAGCGCATCTTCTGAAACAATCCTTTTACTCCAACAACAGATTTCTTCATCAACATTGTGTCAAGAGACACAAAATACAGCCCTGCATATGTAAACTTCAGGCCTTTATTTTTTTCCATCAATTAATTAACTTTAGCCGCTGACAACATCGACTGTGTGTTGAAACGTACTTGAGGAACTGGGACTTGGCGGTTCCTGGGTCTCCGCACAGCAGTGCGTTGATGTCCCCACGCACCTTATGCTTCCCACCTGGAAAAGAAAGAATTGAGAAGAAGGGGAGAGTTAAAGGGAGGACAAACTGATCCACTGTTATTCTTTCAAATTCAGAGATGAGAGGCTTTACCTGGATTTTTGGGCTCCCCTCCAAACAGCGACAGGGCGAGCGCTCTCTTGATGTCCTCATGCCCGTAGATAGATGGCGCCATGCTGGCAAAGATCTGCAGACAGTAAAAAGGAGTTACCAAAACATTTGCACTGCAGTGGTTGGACCAGTGCAGATCTGCTATCACAGTCAGTTCATCATGTTTTTTTTACTTTTTGGGTGATCTGTTTTATTTCCTTAGAGCCGAAATAACATCCTTTCTCCATTTTTACTATTTGTATCAGATTACTCACCCTCTCTCCGATACGTTCGTCCTTAGACAGAGCAACAATGGCTTTGATGTCTTCGTCAGTCAGCTCGGCCACGGCGACCCCCTCGTCTCTGCGGGTGATGTGGTTAGCCAGGATCACTGTGGCAAACACCGGGAAACCATTCGCCATGTTCAGAGAGCCATCGTAGCTGTTGTGGTAGATCCCAGTCAGCTCCTGATAAGCAGAAAAACATGCATCACTTTAAAACAACAGATTGTGAATATTCTAAGTCCTTAATATACATTGAAAATTACATGTGTATGAAACTGATTTAGTTTTGCAACACAGCATGAACTCTTTCTCGACCCTAATGTTTCTGCAAATGTGACTAAACGTTTATTTCCATCTAGTCTCAAATGTCTTTAATTTCTACTTTTCTGATCAATTTCAACCCTCCCTGCCTCAAATATGACAATTTTATTTTCTTTACACAGACTCACAATCTCATCTCCAGGCTTGCAGCTATCCACAAGGTCAGCCAGGAGGATGGCATCTTTGGAGCGAGGGAGTCGACCTGCAGCCACCTTACCGGGACTTTCCTGGATGGTGATCCTCTGGTAGTTCTGGTACACCGTCTGCAGGAAGGAGGCAGTAATTTTAAATCCTCAGACTGGGCACAGACTCGGCAGACAAACTACAACTTTCACAACCAACCATCAGCCAGCCCGGCCCTCCCCTCACCTCCTCCATGTTGATCTCAAACGGTCCCTGGGATTGACACTCCGGACAGGAACCCGGCTTCACCTCCTGGTTCTGGGACTGGAAGAAGGGCCCTAGCACGAAGTTACACTTGTTACAGTTGTACTTGACCATGCCGAGCTGAGGCAGGACGCCGGTGCAGCTGCTCACCACACCGCTGGTCCGGATGAGCTGGTTCAGGTGGAGCTGCCTGAAGAGGACAACAGAAGAAGAAAACAGTTGGTAAAGAGCAGAAAGCTTCACCTAAGTAGCTCCTTCATATATAGACGGCCCTTTTTGGAAGAGCCACAGATGTGCCTCGCCAAGACTAATGTGGAGGTCTCGCCTTAGTTTCATTACTACTGTGAATTATTCCTTCAAGTTGAAAATACCTGTTGGGTAAAAACTGAAGTGTTACCTGAGTGATCGGATCTCCTCGACCAGAGGCAGGTTGCAGATGCGGACATGGATCTCGTAGGCAATGCGATCATATTTTGGGTACATGGCAAGCACAACTTCTTTAGCAGCTTCATCAAAAATCTGGCAAAGAACAATCAGACACGCACCGGAGAAAATAATTGAAGGACACTCACATTTAACTTTCACAGCATTTAATATCCGCTAAAGTTAAATATAAATGCATGAACAAAAGGCACAGTAAAGGACATTAAGCAAGATGACAAGTTCACTAACCTTCAGCATCTCAGCTGGAGCTTCTGGTAGGAAGTAAGCCAGGACGTGCTCCCTGGCTGCGAGGTCCTCGTAGTTTACTACCAGGCTCTCCTTGTTCTCTGGATTACAGGTTCAGATTGATTCATTCAAACATTGCCAGAAATCAGCCAACAATTGTATTTTTCCACACATTAAAGTTTACTGAAAACTGCACTACCTTTACACATGTCGCTGATCTTCTCCTTGAAGACGTTGCGGCCGTTTTCATCCACGTGTGTGCGCAGGAAGTTCTTGAAGCGGTTGTAGATTTCCAGCCGCGGTGCCGCCATGGACACCCACTCCCTCACTGTGTGGCCCTGCAGAGCATGTGAAAACGTTACAAAGACGTCCCAAACAGCCGGACCTGAAAAACTTCTGTGTGCTAGCTCATCTCCAATGTCATCACAAACCTTCATGTCCTCCAGATTCTCAATGCTCTCAATCATTTCCTCTTCCTCGCCATCGCCTTCTGCTGCCCGCTCAGCCAGCCTTCTTCGCCGAGCAGCCGGGCGCTCGTCATCCTCATCTTCGCTGTCTGGAAGCCAACAAAATGAAAGAATTAATCATAGCCTACCCGTCACCACCCTGACAAATATCCACACACTCAAGCCTCACCGTAGAGCAATCCTGGCCTCACGCGCCCCCTGACTCCCTGTTGCCTGTCCCTCCTCCTCATGGCCTCCTCAGCGGCCGCTCGGGCCCCTGGCGACAGCTCTGACAGCTCCTCATCATCGAGGTCCAAACCCTCTGCCTCGTACTGATCCAGCTCCGGAATGGCACGGTAATCCCTGAACAGAGACAGAGTTGTTATGAAGCCCTAAAAAAAAAACCCCACAGAGTTCATAGCTTTAAGGCCATTTTAAATCCACGCTCACCTCTCCATTCCATCTCCAATCAGTTCCTCTCCATCTTCTTCCTCCTCCCCAGGCAAGGGTCCATCTCCCAGCAGCCCCTCCGACTCATCCTCGAAGGGCGGCAAGTCTCGTCCGGGGCTGGAGGTCAGGTCTCCCCTCCTGGAGGCTCGGCTGGGGCTGGTGGCCATGTGGTATGACTCTGAGGAATCCTGTCAACAACACGAATTCAGAACAAATAAATTATTCTTATATTTACTGCCATTTACTGACATTGTCTACAGCTTCCACTGTTCACATACAGCATTTAATTTTAGTCTGCGTTTTTATTTTATTTTTTTCTTCTAGCAGATTCCGTTTTTTTTGCATTTTGTTTTCAGTGGACGGCAGCAGCAAGAAAGACAGTAGGTAGAGATGGTGATGAGGGCAGAACATTTTAATACATTTGGTACATTGTGCCACTGCTGTCAAAGGATTATTGTCTTCAAGTAGTTTTGATGTACATCAATTTGAATTTTTTTTAAATATTTTTTAACTGGTAACTTTTAGTAGTTAGTTTTATCTAAGAAGGGAAGAAAAACTCACATAGGGCTGTGTGACTTCTTAAAGACCATAGATCTTTAAAAGTAGGACTGTTAGACATGTTTATTACATTTAAGAATGTGTCGAGCCAACATTAGAAGCAAAATGTAATTTAATAGCTTAAGTATTACAGGACAGTGTATTTTAATGATCTTTTAATGATTCTTTACTTGATTGAAACCAATCATTTAAAGCTCATCGTGGCTTGTAAGTAAACTATAATCAATTATTCCAGATGTAAGGACTCATGCAAGGGGATGTAAAGATTCAAAAAAGTTTTATTATTCCTCGGTTGTTACTTGAGACGGTTTACACATGCAAAAACAAGCTAACTGACCACATGGCAGGTCTCCTTTTTACAGCGAAGGAACAAAAAACAACAACGGGTTTTGGGTCCAGTCTACGAAGGTGAAAAACGGTTCTTAGCAAAACACGCGCACTTAAAAACTTCATAAAGTATATTTTTAATTCTGATATCTGGCAAAGAATGAAGCTCTACATCAACTCTTGATGACGCTCTCTGTCATTGTTGTGACTCGACGAATGAACAAAGTTTATTTTCCCAGAAAAACTAAAGCTGACTGGTAAAAACTGCTTCGTATAGATTAATGCGCCTCTGCCTACAAGCTGAGCCCTCCCATTAGAGCACTGCGCCTGTTTTTAATGAGTTTACTCACCGCCATCGCTGCGTTTCTGTCTCGCTGCTGCTTCAAAAGCTACTTATTCTTCTTCCTGCCGTGAGTCGCTTTTCGCGCGAAAGGACCATGTGACACTCAAAGCCCGCGAAAAATCATGAATATTCAAGAGAGACGGCTGAGGTTTTGCTTTCTCATTGGTGTATTTGCCTGAAAGAGGAGGGAACTTAAAGCACGGTGTGTTCGCTTTAAGACAAGGAGCAGAACGACCGCTCGTCCTGTTATGTGATGACCTTAATAAAAACAACTAGGGTCGAGCCGCAGAATAAAGCGAACGCATCTTTTGTCTGAGCGCGATGGAGGGGCAGCGTTTATTACGTCGTATCGTTTCCCGGGAAATTTTTGGCTGCGTTCAAATCCGCTTTATTTCCTCCCTCGTATCCTCACTACAGTAAAAATAAAGTGGCTTTTGCCCTCCTGTGGATGTTTTTGCACTGCAAAAAATATTCACGTGCGTAAGTAACATCAATTAAATCAACACATAAGGGATCAATAAGATAAAATAATAATAATTTGTATGTATAGATGCGAAGAATGTGAGACAAGAATGAAACACAGAAACAAACAAACTTTAGAAACTTAAATAATAACAAAAACACATGCTTTAGTAAAAGTAATTCTATAATGCCAGAAAAAAAAAGTTAAAAATATTCAAGGAAAACATCTGCAGCCTGAAGTGACTTCGTTTAATTAATTCAATTCATTTAGTGAGGGCAGTTCCTGAAATTTTAGTTGATTCTGCAGCTGATCCCAGGAGCAAGGAGCTGCAAAGCTGAATGCTCATTTGATGAATTGAGTTGATGAATGCAAGCCAGTAAGTAAGAAGGCAGCAAATGTGTGCTGTTTTATGTGAATAGCCTTATAAATAACAACAAATTCAGTGGCTAGGGCTATAACATGACAAAGAAGACCGCTCAACCTGAGCATACAGCATACAGTGAAGAGTACAAGACTTTATATTGAATCAGTGCTCCATGATAGACAGAATCTAGCATCAGTAAGGATTCTGACAAAGCATCCATATAAATCACATCATCATAATCAATTACAGACATAAAGTGCCTCAAAGGATCTAAACATATCCCTTTAGTACCAAAACAGGTGTGATAATGGCCTATCTGCAATGGCGTTGGGTTTTTAAATTTAAACAAGTGAATGAGTTTACTGTCAAAAAGGGTGGGTTACTAACATGTGCAGACTGAAGAGCTCAGACCAGGCCAACATATCAGCTTGATTTGAATGTTAGTTTGCTCATTCAAAGCTGTGTGCTTTAAGCCATAGAAAGAGACAAGCTGCAGAGATAGACTTTTATTTTGTAGCTATTTCTGATAGACACAGATAGCTACAAAATAAAAGCACAAGATGAGCGAGAAAACGATCATCAACAGTCAGAGGGATCGCCAGAACATTTCAGCTATGAAGCCGTTGTTCTGCACTCCTGGGACCTTCAACAACCCGCTAAGACCAATCCTGAAGAAATCAAAGCCATAACAAAAACACGGCCATGCCGTGTTAGTCACCACTAGGCCTCGTCTGAACCTGCAAACCTGAGGTGTGTTGCTCATGCCTTGGTCTAAGCTTTTCTGAGCCACACTGAAAATGCAGAAAAGGAGGAGGAGGAGGAGGAAATTCAGCCATTCCTACTGGCTGAGAAATTTTACAGGGTGACTCTGATTGGCTGGAGGAGTGTGAGCAGGGACTCCCTCTCAGTCTTTGTCTGAGATTAAAAACACAAACAGTTCAGTCAGGCCTCACTGATCCAGTTAGTCCCAACAGTGTGCTGTTCTGCAGCAGAGAGCAGCTGTGATTAGGGACAATGCAGCTGTGGTTGGAACAGTCAACACTGCAAGTGCCTGCAAAATTTAGCACAGCAGTGTGAATTCCCCACTTAGCAGACTGTAAAACTGGAAGATTAGAAATTTTGCAGGAAAAAACAAACAAAAAACAACCCAGTTTCCCCCCTTGCGTGTTGGAACAAAATCAAGAGGTGAAGAAACCTGCTCAGTTTATGTTGCAGAGGGTGGAGAAGCAGAGCTGGCAACCACACAGATCAGGAGGGAAGAGTGGGGGGAATACGCTGAATGGAAAAGTAAAAGCAGGAGTTTACAGCTGAAGAGGAGAAAGGTCAGTTTTAATCTTGCTGAGTGTAGAGAAGAGAGAAATGTAAAAGCAGAGGACAAAGAAAGGAGGGCTGATGAAGGTGTGGACGGTTAAATTGCTGTGAGCTGTGGAGAGCCGGCGGAGTAGAGTGGCAGCAGAACCGACTGTGGGCGGAGAGTGAGGAAGTGCGGTCAACGGGAGAGGAATTTAAAGTCTCATTGTTCTGGAAGAGCGGCGGCAGACGGAGTCGAGGAGCCAAGGAGACAGCTCACCGACGGACGTTGGACTACATGGACGTGAACTCAGCCATTGAGAAGGTAAAAACATCTGCATCAGTACAGATTTTTGCTCACAGATATTTCCAGATGTGGAGGTCAGTGGGTCAGAGGGTCACTTACTGGTGTGGCACATCACATCAGTGTAAGGTCAGAAGGAACTCTGTGATGTGCCTAAGTGAGCTTTCCTGACATTTAGAGGTTTGAAATCTCTGCCAGCTATGAGTGTGGATGTTTTACATTCAAGCCTCAGAAGAATCTCACATTTCTTCAACATTCATTCATCAGTGTTCAAGATCACGAATTTCTGTCTGAGAGAGGTTTTATTTTATTTAGCTATACAGAAAATCAAGTGTCATCTGAGTTGTATGATGTTCATTTAAAGGTAACCTATCCTGCTTTTCTTTCTTTCCTGTGCTTATATGCAGTTGCAGTGCTGTATGCTCACATTAAACACAAAGTTTCACATAATGAGGTCAGTGTGCGTGTGAGTAATTCCTGTGAGCAAAAGCCGAGACTTCAGACTGTTTCATTCTAGACTTGGATCTGTATGACATCAGATAAAGACAGGTGTCCTTAATATGGTCATCTCAGGTATACCTGAGGAGCAACCAATCAGAAGAAAGTTGCTTTAAAATAGTGATGTCAAACATGAGGCCCAGGGGCCAAAATCCAGTCAGGAAACATTCCAATTCAGCACATCTTTGGAAAATATAACAGAGGACATAGACTTAGTCTTTTAACTGTATTTTCATACGTTTTACAGCTTTTCCTGCTGATAAAAAACTCCTCCTCTGCCATTCATACTACACCAAGAGTAATTAAGCAATTGATTTTTAAGACGTTTCTTATAATTACAGGACAGTCTGAGCTACCAGAGCTTTCTCTGTAATTTTACACATTTATTTCTTACAATTTACTGCAATTAAATTCTGGCAGATTTCTTTCATTTAATACAGCAGTGTTTCTTTATCATGCAGAAAAACAGAGAAATGAGTTTGATGGTTTAAAAGGAGATGGACAGGTAATGAATAAGAGAGAATAAGATAGTGTGATATAAATAAGGATTATTCTGAGCTCTGTGTCATGCAAAGTGACTCTTGTAGAAGCTGAAAACATTTTAATAATAGTAATCATAGTAATAATAGTAATTGTGATCATAGTAAGCTGGAAAGCAGCATTAGTGAATCTAACACAACCACACTGCACTCAGTTTTGTAATGCTGAACTCAGTGATGGCACCCTCTAACTTTAAATGAATAATGGGCCACGTACACACTTTGAGCTTACACACACTTAACACACTTTACAGCAATTTGATTTCTGATTTCAGATTACATTATTACATCCGATGTCCTGATCTGACCCAATGAGGAAGAACCTCCAAACAAATAAAAACAGAAGTCCAGCTTGAGTCGAGCTTTCTGCAAGCTTTAGTCACTGTGATCAGTTCTGGTCATGTTTATAAGTGCTGTAGGCTAAAGTCAGTTTGGACACATCTCTCTGCAGTCTGAGTCTAACAGCTGGAGGTTTCTATTTCAGTCAGCGAAGGTAATCCATGACCACGAGGTCCTGATCTGCCTGCTGGGTCTGTGCTGGCGGCACTTTGTTTCCCACAGATCCCTCCTGTAATTCGGCCTCTGGCTGTTTGTCCAGAGGTCACATCAGTCCCAGGATGATAACCTGACAGATCAGCGTCACCTGTTTGTGGCGTGAGCCCTGTCTTTATACCCCCGAGCTGGAAAAACCGCCATCACCAGCATTGAAATAACCTGCAGTGTGCCCCCATACATGCACCCCTCTCGTTATTCTTTTGTTACATGTTGTTAACTCCCCCCCCCCACCCCCCACCCCAAAAAAGCTTCATATTATGAATATTGAGGTTACAAAGAAAAAGAAAGGTTGCCATAAAATGATCACTGTTGTTGCAGTAAAAGTTTAAAAATAAAAATGATGAATCCACAATCTCATGACTGAAAGCAGGAAATGTTGCAAAACTATAAACTAAATAATACAAATCCCCAAAACACAGTCACCAACAGCAACCGATTTAAATATGTATACTACAGGTAAAAATAAAAGTTCCCTGTGGTCTCCACTATCCTATCCAGCCTTTTCCTCCTTCAGGCCACTGTTTACTCTTAAATAGTAACCGGAGACTGTGACACAGCTGGAAACAGCAGCTCACTCGTGGCATTTTTGTCCAATTTTGTCTTAAATGGAGAGCAGCAGGAAATGCAGAGGATGCCATGTGCCAAAGCTCTGATTCAAAGTCAAGATGCTGCCCCTCTGTGACCTCCAGCCTCTTATCTCACAGCATTTCCTGTAGTTTCCACTTCACATAGCCGACGTGTTTGACATTACTCGTGAAGCTCAGCCAAGTGTACCCACCTACAACATACCCGCCTTATCTGACTCCTAAATATAGAACGGCCACACGTTTTCCTCAGAAAAAGGAAGCTTTCTCCTCAGCTTATAACACTGTTCAGTATTTTTTGTTGTCATGAACAGAGGTAAGAATTTTGGCTGCAGTTTAGCATCCTAACTTAAAGCTGCCAAAATATGTAGTCAGTATGACTGGTGTCCAAACTAACTGGAGACAAAGGTTAGTATGCTGCATATATGCATATAAGCATGCTTATATGCATATATGCATGCTTATATGCATATATGCATGCTTATATGCATATATGCATGCTTATATGCATATAAGTAAATAAAGACAATTCATAACATGTTCAATAAGCCGGTAATTTAAGGGTTCATGTTAGCTCAAACAAAACAGTTTTGTCTGGTTGCTACAGCTTCCTCCTGTCATCAGCTGTAATAATTGTGAATGTTAGAAATTGTCTGGGTCTGTGTTAACTCTATAATGGATCAGGACTTTTATTTTTAGATTCAAATTTGCACTTTGATCCCTTTGCCCTGCAGCAGAGTGAGGTTTGTTAAAAAATAAACTTATTCTAATTACTGTACTGTTTGTTTTGCCGATAAAGACTGTGCTTGTATGTGTTGTGTGTTGTGTTGAGATAGATTTGTTGGTCTGTCTTGTTCTAAGGCACATGAGATTGTTGAAGTGTGTCGTGGCGCCTGATTTTGTTCCCTGCAGCTTTTGGATTTTTGTTTATTATGTTTATTTTCGTTTATCTCTTCGCTGCTGTTCTATTGAAGTTTTTGATGATTTGACCAGTTGAGTTTGAGATTTCCTGTTTTGATTCTTTTATTATTTCAAGTATAGTGTGAATCTTAGTTCCTGTGATACTGGATCTCACTTGGTGTTGTTTTTATGATGATCTTCGGTTTTGTATTATTATCGAGTTTCTTGGTGTTTTTACATGAAACGTGAGACATTAGCCTTCAAGTCCTAATGCCAGACATGTTCTCTAAGTGCAGTTAACATTCTTGAAATTGAATATGGTTCTCCAAGACCTAACAAAACAGCAAATAAAAGCTGAAAAGTAACAATACATAATGAAAAGAAGAAAGCTTTCTACTACTCACGAGCAGGTATATTCATAGAAACTACTCTCAGTGGATGTGCTGAGAAGCTTCAGTCACTGTGATAAAACAGTGTTGAATACTGTGCACAGTTCACACATCACTCATCATATTCTGCACAGAAGGACAAACAGAAGTGAGACGAGAAACATGCTTCGAATGTAAAGTGTGTGACTTCTTGTGTTTCATACACTTCAGTTTTTATTTACATCATATTTTTTACATGTTTCTATGATGTAGTGAAAAAAATCATAAGCATTCCACAAGACAAATGTATGCAAAGAGTCTGTATTTTTAAATTCTGATTGATGGCCACCCATTCCTGTCTTACTGGTGCTCCAAGCTGTTCCCAGTTTGTGGGCTTTTGCTTGTCTAGCTGCTTCTTAAAGACTAACAAAACTAAAAACATCCCAAAGACTAAAGTTTTCCAAAGATCCAGGTGCAATCTGAGGGCAAAAGGTGGCTCGGAGATGATCAAATTAACATTTTGCATCTATGGCAAGGAAACTCCCCAAATCCGATCATATACGGTCAATTGTTCCAAAGCACGTGGAGAAAATATCTTAAAAATAAGTTAATAGTCATAAAAAGGCATTTCTGGAAGTACAGAAAAACCTCCATTCAAAAAGAAAAATACTGCATGATCTGCTTGTTTATTTTCTTTTTGAAGGAGCTTTTGAGTAACGTCTGCTCTGACTATGACTCATTAGTAAAAATTCTTCAAACAAACATCTGACAAACTGGCTTTCTACAGGAAGACAGAAATCACACTGCCTTCTTTGGTGAAATTTCCCTTTATTAAAGCTGCGTTCGACTCAAACCTCAAACCTCAGTGAGGTGCTTCACTCTGACCTCCTGGTGACTGATGTTCACTCATTACTCAACAATAAACACAGTGAGCCAGTCAGTGTACTCCAAGGGGATTTAATGAAGTCTTTTTCTTCTTCAGCTGTTTCTATTTCAGCTGTGACCTTTTCAACACGCACCAATCACCAGTCGCTTCACAGTCAAAGACACTTAAACACACTCTCCGTCTCTGTCTTTACACCTCGCTGGTGGCATCAGATTCATCACTCTGCCTGAAAAGGAACCCTGTTATTACTAACATGTTTGCCTTCTTTCCTAGAGTTAGATGAACGTTTTAATGCCAAAACTCAAAGCTTCAGAGATTCATGGATGTTCAAAGGTTTTTAAAGACGATAAGTGTCCTTCTACATTTAAACCCAAAGAAACCTCTTTTCTTTTTAATGTCATCATCTTTCACTTTTTAACCCAATTTCATTTTGTTTGGCAAATTCCTTCTTAGCATTTTTTTTGTTGGTTGGAAGACGCCTGTATCCTCACTTAAGCTGTGTGGATGGGAGTAAAAACAGAGAAATGACCTTGCTGCAAGGTTAAAAGAAAAGGCTGGAAAACTTGAATGGAGCAGAGGTTTTAGTTTGTATGTCTATATCTTGTTCGAATGTGTGTGTCTCTGCATGTATTCAGCAATGTTACGTGAGCGAATGCCTTTTAGGAGGGATGGGAGAGCTAATGCCTGCTGACAGATGGATAGGTGGACAGTCCAGACAAATAGCAGCAGGTTGTTTCAGCAGCACAGTCTTCAGATTTCCTGCCAAAGCCTTTAGAAACAGTCTGCCATCACTCACATGTTGCTCTTTGTTTAGCTGTCAGTAGTGACATAAAAGCTAGCTGTTTGCTATAACAACTAAATGCCTAACAAGCCAGAAAGCCAAAACAGTTTGCTCTTTTAATACTCTGGCAAGCCAGAATAAAATACTTGCATTAGGCAAAGCCCCGGTGCTGTAACTGTATCCTGGACAGCTGAAGGTCACCACGCATAGTCTAAGGTTGGTCAAAGTGGGCTAAATTTGCCAGTTCTCCACCTAAACTTGCCTCAAATTCCCGCACCCTCCCAGCTGCGAATCCAGAAACACTTCAGCTCCGTTTCTCTGTATTCTCCTGAGAACCAAGTTAGTGAGTTGCCTCTTGTTTACTCACACTATAACAGGTGGTTGTTTTAAGTCATGACAGACGCACAAACTTTGTTCTCTTTTAAATTTCTCCAGAAAACTAATGAAGTAACCTTAACAAGTCCAAAAAATGTGTTTTCATTGTAACTAATGCACGCAATGCTAACAGAGTAAACAGGATAAAGAGCAGCAAAGGGGGGAATCTGCTGTGTTTGTCAGGACAGTGACGATGAAGTCACTGGGTGGTACGATGAGATCATCCATCCTGTGTGTGTGTGTGTGTGTGAGTGTGTGTGTGTGTGTGTGTGGTGTTCACTCCCTTTTCTTCCTCCCACACCCACTGAGAAATGTTTGGGGAAAAAAACAAAACAAGTCTTCTGTCTCGCCCAGTGCTTCCTCACACACCATCATCGTACTCATCATCACCACAGTCAAACTGTCTGGAAATGTTGTCTAATTCCCCGTATCTCGTCTGTCTTCTCTGCGTGACACGAGTCTCTAATGACTTGGACTTTTTGTTTGCATTTCTTTCTTCAGTCAGGACTCACATACTTTCCACATCTAACAGTCCTCATTAGCAGAGGAAGTGGGCTAAACATTACAGAAAAACCTAGTTATAATTATTTTGTCAATCAGGCATTCACTTACATTATTGTAAAAAAAAAGAGTGAAGAAGAAAATGAAGAATCACATGAGACATGTACTTACAATTGAAAAAAAAATGCCATCAGTAAATTAAAATATGTGTATTTGGAAAACTGACTACCTGCAGAGCTGGTTGAGCTATCTGTGTTTCAAGCCAGTTATACTCAGGGCAAATAACACACAATGGCACAATACCAATGCTTTCCAATGGTTTACATTCATTTGTGCAGCTTATTTGTATAGTGATGGCAGCTGTAGAAGTCTTAAAAAGTCTTAATGTGTATAAAGCGAGGCTAATTTCCAAACATAGTACATAGATGAGCATATCTGTTTAAAGTGAGTGTTACATATTAAAGAAAAAACAAGGACCTACTGTTATTCAGACAAGTAAACTATTAAAAGTGACTAATAACCAAAATTTGTTCAGCACCAGCTGGAAGATTTTTATTGACTTCTAGTCGTGGTTGAAAAATAGTTCCCCTCGATGTCATTTAGTGTCCGTTAGACTTTAGTGGGAGAAAACTCGTTCATCCATCCTTCCATTTAATTTGTAAACCCTTTTATAGATTGAGTAATCCATCCATCCGTTCTCTTCTGCCTAATGATTTTCCCAAAAACTTAAGCCTGTTGAAAATTTGTAGATTATGCTTTTAAAGCCAGGTCCATGCCAAGAAACCAACATATTTAAATGAACTCTGAATGCGGCTATTCCAGGTAAAGTGGTCAACCATAGTTATATTTGATATTAGAGTCTATGTACATACTTTTGACTCAATTGAGATTAGAAAAAAATCTAAATTAACTTCAAATATGTGCATTCAGTTCTTTTTTGTTTTCTTTTTAAGTTATTAAAGGTGTGTGCTGTACAGTCATTCCAGCCTAGAGAAAGAACAGTTCAAAGAAATCATTAAATGTGCATAATTACCATGACATCCATGTCCATGATGAGTATATTTAAATTACAGACATACCTCACGAGATCGTAATGCTATGCTTTGACTAGAAGTGCAGCCTTAATTGTGCAGCCCTTTATCTGTTGTGATGTGTTGTGCTCTCTTTAGATGTCTATAAAGCAGACTGCAGGAGGTGCAGGAGGAGGAGGACGTGCAGCAATCTGTCTCATATGTAAGGAGAGCTGCTCTGGTTTTCACCCACATACTTGGAGGTACAGTTCCCCCCTTTTTTAATTAATTTTTTTTCCTCTACAGGAAATGTAAAATTTTAGTGGTCTCACCACTGCTCCCTCACTACTTACACATTCATTCCTTTTGAAGAAAAATATTAAATATGTTTGTGACTGAACACCAGATGGGTGTAGGCTGTCAAACCACATGCCCAGACTCCCAAGTTTTCAGACTACATGGAAGAAATAACCAGGCAAGCTGGAAAAACACAAGTTAAATGTTCTTGTCTTGCATTCAAACGGCTTTTATTTGAGCAAGCCAAAGAGAGTAATATTTGGCCAAAAAACAAAACAAAAACGTAAAATGACAAGAACGGATTTAAATCGTCGCTTATCCTTTTTGGTGTTTCTTCTATCCAGAAAAGCCTGCACAGTGTGTGGCTGCAGCACGGTCGACCACGCTCCTGGAAATGACCTTGAAGACGACCAGCGAATAGGACGCCTGCTCGCAGACTCACCCTGCTCCCATTTGACAGCGAAGATTAAAGGAGGTGGTGGCCTTCGCATGTACAAGAGAAACCGAATGATTGTCACCAATCCGGTGGTGTCACGCAAAGACCCGACCTTCAACACCACCACATATGACTGGGCTCCTGCCGGCCTCAACCAGAAACTGGTAGGATTCACTGTGGAGTGCAGGAGACTGCTGCTGATTCTCTTTTTCTTTCATTCTTTCATTTAAAAATAGTGGATGGATTTTGGATACCACAGGATATTTTTCAGATAGATACATTAAAATAACCTAACAGGACCAAAACCACAAACACGGTAAAGAGCTCCATTTTAGCGATATTATTTAGCTCAGCTGTTGCATACAGCTATTGCTTCCAGCTACCTGTTCAAGCACAGCTCTGGAATAAACGGACAATGCAAATAGCCAAAGAAATACCCCATCAAACAGCTGTAGTAGTAATATGAACAAACCTGAAACTGGGAATGGAGACATGGAAACACCACAGATGAAATGTAGGGGATGAAGAACGGGAAGACGTACAGATGAACCAGCAAAGAACAACGAAGACGCAGAGCTTAAATACACAAGTAGGACAATGAGAGGATCGGGAACACAGCTGGGACGAATCTGACATAACAGGACACAGAGAAGCAAAACTCATAATAATAATGTGTATGTCCCCATAGGGACTAATTACTCCTATGGGCTGCCCCATTCACCCAGTGGGCAGACACGAGCGCCTAGGGAGCAGTGTGTAGGGACGGTACCTTTTTCAGGGGTACTTCAGGGTAGCCGTTAAGTGGATTTGAGTCCCCGACCTTCTAATCATGGGGCAACCACTTTACCTACTGAGCCATCCATGCCACTCAACACACTGAACGGGATTATCACAATAAAACAGGAAGCACAAGACATTGATGGTGATGCAGATTAGATACTGAGACATGGAAACACGAGGCAAGGTGCAGAAACAGAACAGAACCCTAGAAACCAGCATCAATGGATATAATATGACAGAAAACCATAATTCAAAGAGTAAAACTTAAATTAAAAACACAAACACTGGGTCACCAATCCAGGACCCTGAAAACTCAAGAAAAATTCATGCATGAAATTACATTTTATTTTCATCATCAAGTTAACAACTCAAACTTCTTCCTTTATTTATTCACTCAGGACCCTTTAGTTCAGATTTACCTCAGTTGGTGCTGCTCTTCCTGTATGAAGAATATGAACTGTCCCATTAAAACCAGACTCAAGTATGTTTCAGGCTTCCCAGCCTATAATTATGAAGATGACAGACGTTACTGCGGTTGAACTTGTAGAGGCAGATCCAAATCCAACTGGGGGACTGTTTTCCAGATGTGCCTCTAAAATCCTTGAACATCTCGTTTGGTTCATCCCTCACTTTTTGTTTGTTTGCGTTTTCCAACCCACTACCACACTTTTAGTCACTGCTTCACTCTGGTGAAGTAATCTGACAACGCACAGATGTGTCAGTGACGACATCGGGAGAGTCCGATGACGGCTTAAAATGTGTTAGATAAGCTCAGGTTTCAGCGGTGGGAAAAGATCGAGAGATTGAATTTGTGAAAACTGCATCATCTGTTGAAGGCCATGCAGTACATGGAGCTCCTCCCAGAGAGTCAGAGGCCAGTCTCAGGGACTGTTGGAGCGCTGGAGCGACGCAGGCAGCTCCTCATCCAGCTCCCCGCCTACGATCAGGACCCCATGAAGTGTCAGAGCCTGGCCAGTGAGGAGGAGGTAAATTACTCTGCCGTGACCAGTTCAACACACATGATTATCAATAACCTGAGCAGTATGTAATCATTCCACCTATAATCAAAAGATTAAAAGTTGGCTAATCACTTTCATGATGGAGTCATTCTTCCTGCAGATTTCCTCCATGCTGCTGTTTGTGAAGCAGTACAAACAGGAAGTGCTGGGAGTAGGAGAGGTGGCCTTACCCGGTGAGGGTGAAGCTTTGAGGGAAGCAGCCATTCAGAGGACAGCAAAGGAGGTGAAGGAACACAGCAGCAGCAATAAGAAGGATGCTCCTCAGCATCAGGATCACGGTTCATCTAACAGCAGTGTCGCCTCCCCCACAAATGGGACAGAATACAACAACAAGACTGAATATGTAAGTGGGTGTATGACCCTGGATGCTTTAATCACCAGCTGTTACCAGCTGCAGATCTGTCAATACGAAGGAAAAGAGAGAAAGCTTCGATTAATGATTAGGGTTTTTTTTGTTTCATGATACAACCTTTTAATTGTACATAGGAAATCGAATTCACATCAAACCAATCAAATACAGTCACAACAACAGTAAGAGCAGAAAGTATTACTGAGCTCACAGACAGACTCTGCACAACAGCCTGCTGAAGTCTCCTTATCCAACTTCTCAGGTCTTATTTCACGATCAGTACCGCTAACATGCTGTCTGCTCATGACATGTAGGGCAAGTTTGTTTGCTTTGTTTCAGTGTGGTGTAACAACAGCACAGGGGCATCACGCCCCCTTTCAATCAAACACTAACTTCACCGTGTTCCTCCAGCCAGCTCTTCTTTCTTGTAACAACAAAAAACTGCAAAATTGGATGACTAAATGTGGTTTTAGTTCGACTTGAAACACTTAATGTTGCCAACGCTGCCCAGTTATGCCTATTTTTGGGACTCTTTGGTCGACTATTGCTCCCTTTATTTCACTAGAGAAAGATTTGTAGTCTTGTTTGCAATACTGGTCCTAATTAAAACCTGTTTCTGTGTTTCTACTGAAAATATTTCTATTTTTCTATCAAATTTCAGTGAGAACAGAACAGCATGCTTGTTTTTTACTTTCACGTGTTGCAACGGCAAAATCGTGCCAAAGTCGCATCTACCATGTGTGCTCAAAGAACTGAGATCAGATGTATATTTACCTGTTCTACCTGGGGAAGTCATATGATTGGTTGATTAGTGAGGTGGAGATTTATGTCATCTTTTAAACTGATCGGGATCCAGAAATCCTTCTAGATTCCCTGTGGAGGAAATTTTCTGTTTTGATTTAAACCAAAGTTCTTGTGGATCGGGAGACTCTACATTTGTTTCACTAATTTCGTACTTGACCTCTCACACAGTTTTCTATCCTCTAGCATTGCACCGGCTGCCAAGGTGAAGTTACCAAGGACAGTCCTGCAGTATATGCAGAGCGTGCAGGTTACCACGCTGCCCTGTGGCATCCCAAGTGCTTTGTATGTTCAGAGTGCGGCCAGATGTTGGCTGACCTGGTCTACTTCTGGTCCAATCAGAAGCTGTTCTGCGGACGACACTATTGTCAGACACAGTGGCCACGGTGCTCGGGCTGCGACGAGGTGAGGCTTCACTCCCTGTAGTTATTGCTGATCAGTAAGTGTTGGTGATCTGTTTGCAGTCTGAACTTCATGAAATCAGAAAATCTGAAACAAAACAATACCATATACTACTGTTAAGTCATCACATAGCAATAATTTAGTTTATCACACACTGTAAATAAGGTGTTCACGTGAGAGGAACTACCATAAAATACTAACTGCTGTCACATTTAAACCTCTTTAACTTTGATTTTTGCTTGAGCATGCACTTTATAATCCCTCTTTCTGACTCTGAGAATGAACCAAATTTACAAAATGACTTTATTTTTTTATTCAGTATGACCTAAAGTGAGTTACTGAGCCCACTAGCACATTAGAAGGACTTTCACAGAGGTCAGGACAAAGGCTGTTTTCCTCACAGGTTTCTATCGTACGAGAAGTCTGTTTACAAACACCCCCTGGTGGCCATTACACAGAATGCAAGCTCCACATTGGCTTTTTCGCTAAGTCCATCTTTTATTATGCCTTTGCATTTGAGTATGAAAAGACAGCTCTATGTGGCAGTGTCATCCATCCACAACCACTGCAAACACTTTCCTGATGGACTGAAGTGCTACTTTAAACTATCATAAAACGTGCATGATATTAATTTAGTAAAGTATGCCGGGCCATTTGTTTAAAATGGTGATGATAAGGAGAATAAAGTAAGACAGGCTTGAGTGCCAGCCTCCCTTGTGACCTGCTAGATGCTAATGCATGAGTCTGCAGCATCTTTTAGGGGGGGGGTTTCAGTCATGTCATCCGTTTCAAAAAGGTTAGATGTCAACAGTCACAACAGAAGCCTAGACTTTAAAAACAATGGGTGATGTCATAGTTTCAAAATGCATCTTTTTTCAGACAGCCTGTGTACAGTTCTTCTGTTTTGTTAATAATAAAAATATGTTTTAGCTCCTTTTTTATTACATTTATTACAAATTATTTAAATGGTAAATAACAATAAAAGGCCCTGTTATAGGTTATAGTAGATAATAATACAAAGCTTTAAAGTATTTTCGTATATACATAGCTTATTCTTATGTGGATTTAATAATGAACTAAAAGTTTTAAACCCAGATGAGAATAAATGACTGCATAAAAATGGAAATGAGTCTACCAACTCTACGCAACACCACAGATATAATTTGTTTTATCAGAATAATATTTTTGTTTTTATTTTTTGTGTCCTCTCTCACATCATTCTCATCCCCCCTCCTGTTCCGTTTCTCCAGCTGATTTTCAGCCAATCTTTTCTCACGGCGAAGGATGGACAAGCATGGCATCCTCATCATTACTGCTGCTGGAAATGCGGGCAAACCCTGGATACACCCTGTCAGCACTGAGTCACCATGTGTAGGAGTCACTACAAAATGTGGTGTTCAATTTTAAGTTAAAAATAAATAAATAAATCAACAAATCTAAAACCAAATCAATAAAATTAGTGCATCTGTTTTCATATAAAAGAAAAAAATGGTATAGTTTAAATACGCACTGGGGCTAAAAGTCTTTAAGTCATATGTTCACTTGATAGTTTAGCAAATCTTCTTTCCTACAAAAACACAGCAGCAGATTTACTATAGTTTGAAATACTTCAGGTGATATTGATGTGAACTGACTTATTCAGATTACTGGTATTCCAAAATTTTAAGGAGTTGTTTGGTTTATACAAAAGTGCTTTAAGTACTTAAGCAAACATTTTGTTGATGTATTGGCACTTATAGCACTGACAGTAACAGGAAACAGATGTTCTGCATTTAGCCTGCAACCTTACAAAAACCCAGAGCTGAATTTCAGCAAAAAAATGAAGAAACTACCCAGTAACTGAAGAATGTTGAAGTTAACATGAGTAAGTAAATAACAAAATAAAATGCCACCTTGTCCTGTTTGAGAAAACTTTGTATTCTCACTCATTTTCATGAGAGACTTGTTGGTGTGTTTTTTGCAGATTTGAGTCATGTGTCTTTAGTTAAACTTCATCTGGTGAGGTCAGTAATTATTTTAAATTGTCTCAAGAAATCATGGATGTTGATTCCTCTGGACTTTTTTTCTTAGCACAAACTGTTCTCCTCTGGGTGAAATAATCATAATTTCAAAATATGTGCTTGTGTTGAAAAATATTTTTTTGTGTTTTGTGTTGTTGACCTTGTAATTCAGCCGGGGTAAGACTGCTGCAGTCATTAAACTATTGGAGCGTTAAAACAGGGTCAAGGGGCAGAACAGTGTGTGAAAACAGTGTGAAGCAGCCCTACTCGACACTGTTGTAGTTTGTTTTTTGAAGGTTTACACTGAAAAATTATTTTGTTATAAAGTCATTTCTGCCTGTTCGAACCCCTTAAAGTTTTATTTTCTCAGAAAAAACGAGTCTGCACCTTTGTGCAAAAAGGATATTTGTTTTTCATACAAGGAACTGTGTTTTTTTGTTTTTGTTTTTGTTTTTTTAATATATTCTACTTTAACAGTCATCTTTAAATGTGTTGATGCATGCTCAATCAGCCAGGTAAATAAATCCCAGAAGGTTGTTTCTGTTCATCTGGATGTAGCGTTTTCAGTTGGAGAAACTGAAAACGCACTTAGAAGAAGTCACTTGGATGAGTGACAAAATGTTTCTCCCACTGAAGTCCAGATGAGCAGAATCAGCCTTTCAGGAGTCAGCTTAAACTTCCTAAACTGACAGTAATTTATAGAAAACTTGGCAGTTGAATGAAAAAAAATGATCAGTTGAAATAATTTGATCTTAACTTTATCTTAATACCAAATAAACAAAGGGTTATCTAACTTACTAACTTATCTAACTAGGTCAGGTTTTAACTTTACCTGTTAGTTTTGGACTGAAGCCTTGTAAAAACTGGACAGGCATAAGGCTGGAAAGAGGTAGCACTGATTAATACAATAAAATGTAAAAAAAAAAAAAAAAAAAAAAAAACAACAGCTGGATTTTAAAAAAAATCTACAGCAGATTTTAGTTAAATAAGTTTTTCATAATCACATATCTGCTAATACTATATATGTAATGTTTTTGTTATTTTTATTCTTTCTCCATGTTGTGTTAAATGTGTTTGATTTCAAGAAACTGCAGACTCAATAATCATTTAACCTCTTATAAATTTAAGTTTCTGCTGCTGCTAAATGCTAATTAGTCCCTCTTTTTCGTATATATTTTGAAAGCTTCATAAATGTAAACATTTTTTGTGACAATTTTAGTTTAAACTGAGAGGACACTACTGGAGGTCAATAAAGCTGCAAAGTTAGTTGGCCATGTGTTAAATTCTGCAACTGCATTTTAAGTCCATTCAAGGTTAAAAACAATGAGCGGGAAATAGGATTTTGTGACATTAAAGTCAGAAATATATCAGAAAAATCTCTCTGACATACAGTAGTTTACAGATAAAACCCAAATCCTAAATTTCTCTTTTTTGGGATTTGTTTTTCTCTTTTCATGTAGGCTACAACCAGCTAGCAGAGTAGCACTAGCTAACATTTTGCCTTTATGTATTTTATCATTTAACTGCTAGCAGTATTGCTTGAGTTGATGTAGCATATAAATAATAGACGGTACTGTCAATACTAAATACCAATTCCACTCACTGATTCCAATAGTAGTAGCAGTAGTAGTAGTAGTACTGTTGTAATAGCTAATGTGTTTAGCCTAGCATGGTGCAAAAACTGGAAGCTGAGGGAAGCTGTTGGCCCAACTCGGTTAGTCATTACACCTCTGAATTTTGCAGAAAAATAAGATGTTAATCTTTCTCTGGATAAATGAGCAACAAATATTTATATATAAAAAAAATATGCTTTATCAAGTAAATAAAGTTATAAAGATATGATGAAAAAGTGAAAGCCCACTATGTTTAATGCTGTTTTCAGTTAAATAAAATAAATGAATAAGTGTCCTGTTGTGTATTGTGATTATTAAATTTCAAAAGCAGTATGCTTCTTCCTAGCAGTTGGATTTAAAAAATGAAGCATATTCTATCACTCTCCTGAACAACAATGGGATGACCGTCTGACCGTTGGACTTAAACATTTGGTTTTTATGGTGCACCCATGTTGCTTAATTCTGGTTGAGTAACACGAAATAAAACAGGCTGGGAGTATGAGCTTGATGCTCAAGCAAACCTGATTTCAGGTGGACTAAAACAACTCAACAGGCTGGTCCAAACCGGTTTCACCTGAGAAACATGGAACACTTTGTCAGCCTTCATGTTGCGAGGGAATGGTTAATAGGACAGATACTGGGTTATGAATGGATTGGATTTCAAAGGGGCCAAGGAACCAGGGAGCTAGTTTCTTAGACTCAGTTCTCAAAGGAATTTACCTGGAGGAGAGCCAAACTTTTTGTCTGCTTTGGTAGGCCACCGCCGACACACAACGGTGATCGTCCAGCCACTTATTTCGCTCCATGGTCTCCAGGAGAACTGCCCTTGCGGTCCGCTACAACCAGCAGGAGCGATGTACATAGTACTGAATGGAAGGCACAGCCAACTAACCCTCCATGATGGAGTTATGGCTGTATTCGACCCATGCCAGCTGATCACTTCACATGGACTAGTTAGAGAAGGCAACACAACGAAGGACGGCTTCCAGCTCCTGATTTGCCCTCTCCACTTGGCTGTTAGTCTGGGGGTGGAAATCAGAGGACAAACTGATTTGGCCCCTCAGTTCAGAACAAAACTCCTTCCACAACTGGAAAGTGAATTGTAGACCCCTGTCCGAGACGATGTCCTGAGGAACACCATGCAGTCGGAAAAGATGTTGGATGAGTTGTTTGGCGGTTCCCAAGGCAGTAGGCAATCCAGGCAATGCCACAAAATGGGCAGCCTTGGAAAACCAGTCGATTATAGTGAGGATGGTGGTGTTACCAACATGACTTTTAGTTCCGTTACCACCTGGAGGAGTACACTCTACTCTTTGGTGATGTGTTGTAACATCTTTCCATGGCGTTCCACTAAGTTCACCTGTAGCAATATCTCATGGGCTCGAGGTCCATCACTGGCTGGATAGTTCTGTCAGGTTTTAGGTAAGGAAGAGACCCAAACACAGGACACAGCAATCTCCAAACTCCAATTCCAAACTGTGGCTCCACTCCCGTGAAACACACTCCACTCCCAATTCCTAGTAAAGGCAAACACAACGAGTTAGTTAGGCAATCCTTTCCAAAGCAAGATTTTTCAACAATAATCCACTGACGAGGTAAACTCAACAATCCCACGTTACTTGTAACGCGTTACTGTAATCCGATTACTTTTTTCAAGTAACAAGTAAAGTAACGGATTACTATTGCAAAAACGGTAATTAGATTACCGTTACTTTACCGTTACATTACCGCATCTTTCTTGCCCAGGACACTGTTGTAAATAGATTTCTTTTCTCAGGAGTCTTTTTCCCCCTGGCTGAATAAAGGTTAGATGCATGTTTACACAGACAATTTGTTAAAAGCATCTTATTCTTCACTGACTGGCAGTGACTGCTTGTTACAACAGCAAATATTTAATATTCTTCATTGTACTAAAACTATATTTTAATCTATGACACACAGACATAAAAGTGTAAAAAGTGTAAAGTGTGCGTGTTAGTCCCCATAGGGAAATAGTTCCTCTGCATTTAACCCATTCACCCAGTGAAGCAGTGAGTGTGAGACATTGATTAATCATCAAAAATTAAACATAACAAATGAAAATTTCACAAGAACAAATCAGGTAGTTTTCTCAAATAAACCAGCTGCAGGCAGAAAAATTAGAATCACTGAGGATTACAAAACTCCACTAATATGTGTGTGTGTGTCTGTGTGTGTGCTGACCTACTACCTGCAGGAATGTGAGGTATTCCTGTGGTTTCTGGACTGACGTTCCCGGGCAGTTACATCACCCAGCTGACCGTCTGACAGCTGCTTCCTGAACCATGAAAGAAAAAACAGATTGGGATATTTTTAGCCCCAAAGTGAGACAATTTATTTGATCTGCAGAGTTTTATGGCCTTTAATAGTGTGCATTGTAAGCAGGGAGAAAAGCTCATCTTTGTATAATATCAGCCTCTGACTACACAGATTATACAACATGATTATCCCTAATATGGCTGAAAATCAGTTTGTTGAGCATTGAAAGCTTCCTTGAGTTTGTTAGGAATGTAAAAGTTATTCATTCAGAAGGTTGATGATCTTTTCACACTCACAGTAACCAACAAACTTAAATGACTGACTGAAAGTGCTGGTGTTTGTGTGCTGATTGGTTCAAAAATAGTTAATGCAAGTTAAGTGTTTCTTAATACAAAGTTAAAATGATGATAATAACTGGCTTGAAGACTCTGCGGCTCAGAAGTCGATGTCACCACCACAGCAGGTCTTTTTATTGTAAATAATCACAAGTTTATAACTTTTCCCCTCTTTTCCAGCTATTTTCACATTTCAAACAATATTACAGACTACTTCCTGCTTTATTATAATTCATTATTATTAGCAACTGTCATACTGTTAAAACCCTCTTATTTAGATCCTAAGTATATTCTTTCCTTTTATTATAAAGTGCTTTTCAGTGTATAATTTAGCAAATGCACGAAGACTGGCAGCCTTTAAATTAGGTTTTTGGCCAAAAAAAAAAAACGGCAAAAGTTCAAGGCCCCTTGGATGATCAAAAGAAGAAAGAAGGAGAACGTTTTCTAGCATTACACACAAGCAGTGACAGATATGTTGCTAAATCCTGACATTGTGTTTTTCCACTTGAGCTCCAATCAGTTCAGACCACTATTTAAATCTTTTTTCAGCTGCTCCTTTCTCACCACAGCAGGATCATCAGCACATTTGGTTGGTCACAGATTTTTAGCCAATGACCTTTCTTATGCAACCCTCCGAGGCTTTTTGTCTCCTCCCAGTCTGAAACTGGGGATCTGCCAGCCCTCCGAGCCACAAAACACTGGACAGAAATCAACTGAAACATTCATTTGAAGAAAATAAATATATAAATTGCTTTAACTTCGACAGAAATTCTGGAGCATCAGTGCTGTTCTCTAAGAGCTGCCTGTAGATGTTGGCGCCCTCTTGTGGACGTGCTCGCACACATCACACATCCTCTGTTTCTGACGGCACCTGAATGCAGCACAGCATTTTTCTTCTGCGGTTTCCCTTTAAGTGCGGATGAAAGGCTGTTATGTAATTTAGGTGAAAGAGGAGGAAGAGCAGCGGACTGAATGGAGGACAGCCGGCACTGACAGCTCGAAGAGGACCCTGACAGGTAGGGCGCCGCTGACCCTGCAGGTGTACATAAACCGCTATAGTACTCAGCCTGAGGTGTCCGCGTTATGTCCGATGTGACGTTTTCAGCAGGTTAAAAGGACACGAGTTTTTAATGTAACCTTTGCATCTGCTGTTCTACCATCAAACCCTCAGTGAACAAAATATTCAAAAAGAGAAGTTTGTCTCTTTAAGCCTGTGACCGTTACGGTTAAAGGAAACTTCCGCATTTTTTTCTCAATGTAAACTTGTTTTACTCATTTTCCGGTTCTAACCTTTAAAAAAACTCCTAACAAATGCACTTTTTTACTTGGTCTGATTTCTACATCAAAGCAAACCTCCAAATCCCGATTACTGTGTATTACTATGGTATATTACGAGTAGAAGTAGTTTATTTTTTAAGCACATTCCCCTTACAGGTGCTTTCTCCGGAAACTGTGAACTTTGCAGCTGCTTCAAAGGTTCAGTGTCTTTCTGGGTCGGGCTTGCAGCGCTAACTGGACGTTGTTCAATGGGTTAAGTAATCCTGTTGTATCCTGTTGATTTTGTGGCACTTGCATTAATTGCGATTTCATGTCAAAATCATAGACTGTATATGAAAGATGGAAGTAATACCTCGACGTTAACTATTAACAACTGCTGTGTCAATTTGCTGTTACCATAAGTTGCCATATTTGACCTATCAAGCCTGGTTCAATGCTGCATTTATGAGATATTGTGTGGAAGCCACGGACGCAGGTGCCTGATAATTAGAGCTAAGAAACAAGCTAACATATGGTGGTTTAGCTCACTGGGTTGAGCAGGCAACTCCTATTACTGAGTTTTGGGTTCATATTTTACACTCAGCTCTACCTGCTCTCTTTCATCCAGTTTTTTTTTTCAAAGCATTTAAGTATAATTAAAATGTATTTAAAGGGAACCTACAAGAAGTTTGTATTATATTTTTAGTGAGTTGAATTTCATTTATTACAAGCTTTTATTATTATAAGCAATGTAATTACACTTAAAATGCTTTCCCACCTTTGCTTTCTGCAGTGGAAAAATGGATCTTTTACACTAAAAGCAAAAAAAAAGTGATGCCATAACTTTGGAAAGCTATGGGAATATTTTTCATTTATCAGCTTAAGTTAGGCTTTGTCTTTTTTTGGAGTAAAGGCATAAATAAACCAGCACATTTCCCTGACTATATGTTTGTTTACAGCTATATGTTTCATTGACTGAGGCAAGACTGAGTAATTTAACTGGACTTTTGTCACTTCAGTACTCTGGATGCAGTACTCAGCGTCTGTTTCTATTATTATTATACAGTATAACACTAGTAGTTACTCTTCTTACTGTCTTGGAGCAACTGTGAGGACACAGTTTCGTCTGGGACTAATAAATTATTCAGGTGCTGCTTGATTATCTACAGTTAAACTGAGCTGAGAGTGCAGTTTGTGATCTGTTTTTATTTTTTTAAAGGAGTCTGCAACGATGGAGCTGAATGTGGCCAAAATGATAATGCTGGCAGGAGGTGTCCTGGTTGTGCCCGTGCTCGCTTTCGTCACCTCCTTCCTGTTCTGGCCTGGAGCGCTCCTCAAGGCGTACAACTGGTAAAGGCACATAGAGGACATACACACAGAGAACAAACAGGCGGGTTAGACTTGTATCTGGTTGGTTTAGGCACACCACTGGATTATAGCAGAAGAAATGGAAAAGATTTTCCACCTACAGTACTCTGCAAAAGTCTCAAGTCATTCCTTATTTCTCATGTTTTGCTTCCAAGCAGCCAGACTTTGTTGTGATTTTTTTAAGTGGTCATCATCAGTAGGTGTCCAGCCTTCTGGAGGTCTTCCAAACCTTTTCTTTGGACATTGGCTGCTTTTCATGAGGGAAAAATAAAGAAATTACAGGTCTGAAAAATTACAGCTGATAAACCGTAGCAGTATCTGAGTCATGTCCTTAAGAAATAGGAAAATCCAGCAAAGACCTGACAAAGGACCATAAGAGTCATCTGACCCTTTGGCTGATCTCTTTACTGTTCACTGAAGTATCATTAGAAATGGTGTCAGTGAAGGGTGGCTGCCAAGAAGCCATTCTTAAGATAAGGAAACAGGAAAAAGACTTGGTGGCTCAGGACTTTTGCACTTTTGTACAGTGGTTTTCCATTTTTCTTATTTTTTATGAAAATAAATCTAATAAATGTTACTCCAAGCAGTTTTCTTCAAAGTTACTAAACCCACCAGATAAAGCCTTCAACAGCAACAAGCAGACAAACTGGACACGCGTTACATTTGAATGAAAATAATGTAGTTCCTGTGTTCCAATACAGCTTCAAAAATGCTTTTATTGTGAAAGAGCCAAAGCAGTGACCTTTCCTTCTGAACTTTAGACTAAGCTGTGAAAAAAACTACATGCTGGCTGATTACTGGATTACTGATGTTGCTTCACTCTGTCTTACACACACACACACACACACACACAAAGTGCTGACTCACTGACATGTAATAGAAGAAGGAAAACATGTGCAAAGAATTAACAGTGAATCTGTGACTGTGTAGAAGATTATCTTTATCTGTCGAGATCATTTTGGTCCCAGATTTCGGGGACCGTTCCTGACCTCTGTTTTTATTTTGTTTGGTTTTTATTTTTTAACCCTGACCGTTGTAAGGGTAGCAGAAATTCACCTTATTATGTTTATGTTGAGTAATGAAGCTGCATTTGTGGTTGATATGAATATCCAAAGTGTTGCACAATAAATTATTAAACAATCACATGAACAAACTATGGAAATAAGTGGCAGAGCATCACTCTTATTTTCATAACAGCAGTTATAAAATGATTTCTACAGGTCATCATCTTTTCATGATAAACCTTTAATTTTCTAGTGTGCTTTTATTTTGTGGGGGGATTTTCCCATTAATGTGATCTCACACCAGTTTTGACTGCACAATGACCCTTTTCATATGAAACCATGTGCAGCTGCAGGATGTTGAACTGAATCCTAAAATAAAGTGATGATCAGAGTCAGAGAAAATTCAGAAACAGTGATCTTGTTTTTAAAGACTACACAATCACATGATTTATTTCATAATGTTAGTGGATGGATCGCCTCATGTTTAATCCTCAAGAATCACTGAACATCCAGAACATGAGACTTTATAACGGCTCACCTGTAAATCTCTGCAGGTATTGGCGCCGCAGGCTCGGATTGGTTGTCCGCTTCTCTCACAGTGGGAATTACCACTTCTGTTATTCCACACGCGGGGCACCAGGAGGCGCAACACCATCACTGCTGCTGCTCCACGGCTTCTCTGCCACCAAGGATATGTGGCTACCTGTTGTCAAGGTTTTTACACAAAAATAAATCAAAACATCAGATGTACATGTTTGTGACAGTGGCATTTTCACTGCTAAAAAAGGAACTTCAGCTCAGCTGTATGTAAATCTGGAAACACAGGGTTGGTGAATTGTGCGTGGAGACGTGGAAGCTGTCCCCTTTGTAAAATCTTACCTTTGGGCAAAAATCTATAACTGTTGAAGCAGATTTTGTCAGATTTGACTGGTGATTCTCCAGCCTTTCTGTCATGAAGTGTATGTAAGTGAGCCTCTGGTGTGTTTGCTAGTGATGTTCGATTCGTGAACGAATCGTTCAATACTCAAGAATCACTTTACTGACTCATGAATCATGATTCACAAGCCCAACTGACTCACTGACTCATCCCTGTTTCTGTTAGCAAACTAATTCGCTTAGTAGAAATATATCTAGCTTATAATTAAAATTGTGGGGGGGAAAAACAACAGCCAGTTTCTTAACAAAAGCATTTCTGCTCTGAACTGGAAGAAAAAGTAGCTCACATCAAGAAAATAGCTCCTCAGTTCACAGTAGCATCGCTCTGCTAACATGCTAACAGCACATTTGAGCTACTCACCCCCTCCCTTCCTGTGTTGAATCGTAAGCGTAAGCGAATCACTCAGGACTCACTAACCCCCTCCCTCCTGTGCTGAATCATAGAGCGAGCGAACGAATCACTCACTCACTCACTCACCCCCTCCTGGCTCACAGCTTCTTCTTCTTCTTGGTTGGCAACCAATGTTAAGGCGCATTACCGCCCCCACTCAAACTTAAACAAATTAAGTTTGAGTGAAAATGTAAATTTTTTGCACTCTCTGGTCAACTGACTCAGTGAATCAAATGACTCAAAAAATCCGATTCACTTTGGTGAGTGACTCATTAAAACTCGATTCAGTAAAAAGAATCAAATTTACCATCACTAGTGTTTGCTTTCTCCTCCAGTTCCTCCCTAGAAACCAACATGTGGTGTGTGTGGACATGCCGGGACACGAGGGGACAAGTCGCACCGGTCCAGAGGATTACAGCATCCGCGGTCAGGTTGAACGAATCCACCAGGTCTGTACAAATTTGTGTGTGTGTGTGACACTTGCACACTTTGTAATAATTATAAGTTTGGAAAAACCACTGGGATATCTTTCAGGGGGAGGTTATTCTTGTAATCAAAGCGAGGCTTCCAGGTTTGGACCACAGCAGAAGCACTGAGCTACTGTCCTGTTTCAAAACTCACCTCTCTGTTTTTCTTCCTGTGTAGTTTGTGCAGAGTATCGGTCTCGATAAAAGACCCTTCCACCTGGTCGGCACGTCAATGGGTGGCAACGTCGCAGGGGTGTACGCTGCCACTTACCCCACCCACCTATCCAGTGTCACCTTGGTTTGCCCGGCAGGTAAACTCAGCAGACGTACCTTACGTTTGCTGATGATGATCGGGTTTGCATAATTCCTCTTCCTCATCTTCTCTCCCAAACAGGCCTGGTTTACCCGACGGACTCGGAGTTCATCAGTCGCCTGAGGGAGCTGGAGATGGGTGAGAAAGATGAGTCGATCCCGCTCGTCCCCACCACCATTCAGGAACTCGAGGACATGCTGAGACTCTGTTGTAACACCCCCCCAAAACTCCCCCGACAGGTACAGGGCTGAGCTGCATGGGCACAGTAGAAATGACTTCACAAGTTTCCTTATCCGCATGATTCATTGTATCAGCACGTCATTAAGACAAGGAAAGATGTGAAGGAGAATTTGTAAGGATTTAGGAGAAATCACATTGAAGTATTTAAACAATGTGACTGTGGGTTTTACGGTTTGCTGTGGTGAAGCTAAAATTGACCAAAGTTTAACTACAATACTTCACCCTGTTCTCAGTGGATGTCTTATTTTTAATAGCTTCCTCTTCCAAATTCATCCTGCAGACTGTCATCTGCTTTATTTTATTCTTTATTCTTTGCACTTTAAGCATTTTATCTACCTCACATCTACAGCCAGTTTAGAATCACTTAACCTCACATGCATATCTTTGAACTGCTAGAGGAAGCTGGAAAAGCAGAACAGGAAAAACATGCAGACTGCACACAGAAAGATCTGCAATGAACTGAGTTATAATGCAACCCTTACTTCACTTTTATCATTGATATGGGAATATCTTTATTTATGGAGCAGTTTCATAAACCCACATTGCAAAGTGCTTCACAAAAGACATCATAACTTTACAAAAGGCGCATATGAATGCAGAGAGTAGCATCCTAGAGAGTATGATATTTTGTTCCTCTGAACCTCCTTTCTTTCCACAAAAGATGCTCCAGCTTGCTTTAGTATTTACAGAATTCAACCATCACACAGCCACTTCTGGGTCACTTTGCATTTAAGGCTTGTAACAATATACCTGCTCTCAGTCACACTGCCAGTACTGCTGTTGCTTTTCTTTCTTTCTTTTTATTTATTTGCATTTGTGTGCATGTGTGTTGTTAGGTGCTGAGCGGTCTCCTTGCCAACAGGATCCCAAACAATGATTTCTACAAAGAAGGTCAGTCCGCTCACCATCACCTGCTCTTTTCTTCTCTTTGTCCTGTCCTCCTCCCTTCATCCCCAACCGGTCACAGCAGACGGCCCCACTTCCCTGAGCCTGGTTCTGCTGGCGTTGTTTTACTGTTAAAAGGGAGTTTTTCCTTCCCACCATCACCAAGTCGTTGCTCAAAGGTGGTCATATGATTACTGGGTTGCTTGCAGAGATGCTTGCACCTTGAAGCAACGGCTGTTGTGATTTGGTGCTATATATATTGAAGTGAATTGAGTTCAAGCAGTGCTCCATCGACAGTCACAGATTACTGAGGGATTTGATCCCTTTGCCTCCTGCCTTTTTTCATTATTTTCTATTTGACATTTCAGATAAATTAATTAGTGAAGGAAAGCACTTTTGATATGACTCACTTGTATAAAGACAGTGAAGCAGGGAGAAAAGCAGATTGTGTTTACTTCTACTCTGCAGTAATCATTTTCCCTTTAGTAACTCATTGCCCCTGTGTGTGTGTGTGTGTGTGTGTGTGTGTGTGTGTGTGTGTGTGTGTGTGTGTGTGTGTGTGTAGTGTTCATGGAGATTGTTGGGGAGAAGTCTCGCCACTCGCTACAAGAAAACATGCATCTGATCACAGTGCCCCTGCAGGTTATCTGGGGGAAGGAAGACCAGGTAAATTCACAACCCCACAGCAGTGACGATCATTAGAAAACAATGTCTCTGCCCTTTGCGGGTAGGATGTACTGCTTCTTTTAAAAAAAACAAAAAAGGAATTAGGGGTGCCGGTCATCAGAACTGCCAAGTGGCCCTCCTCATCTACTTGTGCTCACTACGTCCTTCATATTTAAATTATTGAATCACTGTTGAGAGAAGTTTAAACTTTAACTGTATCCATATTAATAAGATAGAAAAAAATTAAATTGTACTGTTGAAATAAAAAACAATTTCTACCAGGCTGTAAATATGCCTTTTAATGCTGTAAAGTTCGAAGTTCATTTTCATTTGGAAGTCTATACGAATTGACAACAGAGCATGAATATCTGTAAATCTGTAAATCTCCGTCATGTGGTGTTGGGATATTTCAGTGTGTCAGTAAAGCCGTGCTGCAGCGTCACACAGAGCTGTAACACACTTGTCTGAACTCTCAGGTGCTGGACGTTTCGGGCGCCGCTGTGCTGCAGGGGGCGCTGCCTCACTGCCAGGTGACAGTGTTGGACAGCTGTGGTCACTCTGTGGCTCTGGAGCGACCAAGAAAAGCTGCCAAACTCATCACGGACTTCCTGTCTGAGCAGGCAGTCAGCGATGGCAATGTAAAGAAAGTTTCTTGAAGAAAAACCTTTGAACTGTACGCCGACCCCTGACCTCATGATGATGAAGGAGAGGAGAAGTATGATGAGATTTCTACATCAACGTTTATGTCTGTAAAAAAAACTGAACAAACGCACAAAAGTATTACTTTACTTTAAGATATTCCTGATGTTTTCATCTGTATGACTTTTACTCACTGCCCTGCAGGCGGCTGATATCCATAATCTTTAGAGTTTAATGTCACGGTATCAATCCTCACTTTCATGTTTCACTTTCAGAAAACTGCATTGTAGTCTTCTGTTTACAGCTGTTTGTGAACTATGCAGTGGACTGACTGCATAATTAACATCACAAAAACACATCAGACTGAATTTACAATGAAACATTTACTGTTGATTAATATGTGATTTGTAACCTTTAGCTATTAACTTTAATATATAAAGTTAAAAAAATGGTGGAATTAAAAGATTTTGTGTGTTTAAGATTGTTGGTTGAAAAATCCTGTCATTTTGGAAGACATAACACATCAAGTAATTTATTCAAGATGCACAGGAAGTAGTCACTGCCCACGAGGCCCTGCAATTCAGATTTATTTGTCACATGTTGTTAGTACAGGGTCAGCATTACAATGAAATGTGTTTGAAGAGATGAAACATGATTAAAATACTAAAAGTAACATGATTAAAAAAGATAAGATGAAAAAAGTAGAGAGAACTACTTTGCGCAATGTATTGCAGTAAAGTAGCAGTTCAGCTGGGACTGAATATGTAGTTAAACTTCTTTTTACACTGACAGCAAAAGGAGTTTCACTGGTCTGGCCCACTCAAGATCAAAGCAGGATGTGTGTCGAAGAAGATGAATGATGTAAGCTCAAGCTGTGAAGTTTAATATGCTATATGCTATTTAATAGCACCACTGAAAGGTTAGGGTTAGGGTTACAAGTTGTAAATGTTATTTTGACATTTTGAGGGCGACGAATCAAGTCCTGTCAAATACAACCTGAAATTAAAAAAATAAAATAAATGAATAATTAATTTTTATTTCCATAGAGAAAAATGTCATCCATTAGACAAACATTTGGATTATTACCTCAAAATGTTGATTCAGTAACTCAAAAATTCACAAATTAATTTTAAATTATTTTGTCAGAGTTAGTACTGTTGTTTGTGGCAGTGGCAGAAACAAGCTTCCATATCAGGTTTTCAACGTACAAGACAAAATAAGCCGTCTCGTGGCGAAGAGTGATCCATCTTGCAGTTTTACGCGTCTTTGCAAAAGCTGGTTGCGCATGCGCTGCTGGGGTCCCCTTCCCCCTTAGTGAAAGACGTTTCTCTGGGACTGCGGACTTCTCGGCACGCTGTGTGTCCTCCACGTTTTAGCAGCTGGTGAGTGAAGTGCTTCTGCTTTTATTAAACTTCAGAACAAATTAAAAACGTTGATTTCTGTGTGCGGAGTCGATAACAGAGAATCAGCTAGCAGCTACAATAACTTAGCTGAAGCTAACGGGTTCACCTTGTCGAGGGTTAGCCGCTTTCAGCTTCGGGTTTTAAAGGCTGTACGGAGTTTTCCTCGTGTTTTATTGACGTTTCACTGTCAGATCTCTGGGCTTCCCAAAACGTAATATTTTAGAGCTTATCAGGTTTCCTCTGAGGTGTTCCTGTTTGTCTTTGTTGTTTGCTTTTGTGTAAATGTCCAAAGGTCCAGCCCGTAACTAAAATACTTACAAAATGCTTTAAACACCTGCTGCTACAAGTCTTTGATAGTGCACACTGACAGGCCCTCACAAGCTTGTGGAAAATAAAGTGTAACGCACACA
Source organism: Haplochromis burtoni (assembly GCF_018398535.1). Lineage (NCBI taxonomy): Eukaryota > Metazoa > Chordata > Actinopteri > Cichliformes > Cichlidae > Haplochromis > Haplochromis burtoni. The sequence goes on along the minus strand of NW_024582708.1, from coordinate 314,597 downwards.
GTTCCTGCTTTAGTACAGGTATTTATTGACTAACGATAAAATGCAGACATGACGAAGAGACTCTCTGTAAGCGCCACTGTTTTGATTTTTTTTTATAGTCAGCTGATCCACCTGCTGCTCTTCATCAGACAGAGGCTGAGCCACTGATGCTCTGATAGAATGAAACAGGTGGAGGAGAAGGAAGAAGCGTCTGTCTACCAACGGGTCGTGTTGAAAAACGCCTCACCGTACCACTACCTGAAGGTCCGCCTGTAAGTTCCTCATCGTATTGTTAGAGTTTGATGTTGTGCTGATATTTGTACACACACGCACACTTTATTTTTTCCTCTGTGTCTTTAGTGTGCTGGAGGATGAGTCAACCAGACTAAGTGCCGTTGAACTGAAGTACTTCATCATCACAGGCCTGAAGTCTCTGTATGGAGAGGTGAGACTATGAAGACCGGTGAGGAGTTAAGGAGCTTCTGTGTTTGTTTTACTTGTTTTATTCTCCTGAGTTTCAGAACCTTTGTATAATGTGAGGATTAATTTGCATTAAATACACTATATTGCCAAAAGTATTCACTCGCCCATTCAAATCAATGAATTCAGTTGTTCCAGTAACTGTCTTGGCCACAGGTGTATACAATCAAGGACCTAGGCATACAGACTGCTTCTACAAACATTTGTGAAAGAATGGGTGGCTCTCAGGAGCTCAGTGAATTCCAGTGTGATGCTGTAATATGATGCCACCCGTGCAACGAGTCCACTTGTAAAATTTCTTCTCTAAGGAATATTCCACAGTCGACTGTTAGAGGTATTAACAAAGTGGAAGCGAGCGTGAACAACGCTAACTCAGCATGAAATGGTGTTCTATGTAAAATCACAGAGTGGGGTCAGCAGATGCTGTCTCTATGCCCTAGTGTGCAGAGTTTGCCGACTTTCTGCAGAGTCAATCTCTACACACCTCTAAACTTCATGTGGCCTTCAGATTAGATCAAAGAACAGTCCGTAGAGAGCTTCATGAAATGGGTGTCCGTAGCCAAGCAGCTGCAGCCAGGCCAAGCAAAGCATCGGATGGAGTGCTGTAAAGTACACCACTACTTGTAGTGGTGTAGATTGTAGATGCCGTAGAGTCCATCTCACCTGCAGCGGCATCGCAGGCCACACCCCGCCACAAACGCATACTTATAAGCCTTGCGGAAAGCTTTCCCAGATGAGTTGAAGCTGTTATACCTGCACAGGGTGGGCTGATGTCATATTAAACTCTATGGATTGAGAATGGTATGTCACTCAAGTTCATAAGCGTGTGAAGGCAGGTGAGTGAATACTTCTGGTAATATAGTGTATTCTACCAGATGTGGGGCTCGTCCCAGCTTTGAGGTGACTGTTTGTTTGTGGTGATCTGGATCAGTCTTGTTTGTTTTTGGGTTTTTTGTGATAATGTATCTTCACGTAACTGTCAAACTGACAGTTGAGGTCAGCCAGGGGTCTCCATGTACTAAGATGATCACAGATGAAATTGTGATCTCTAGTTAGAGTAGGGAGCAGGTGGAGGTATGTGCTGGAGAGAAGAGGAATGGAAGCAAGACAGCATACATGAAAAGTACATGAGTGAAACTGCACTAATAAAAAAAAAAATGGCAGAGCAGAATATGCTTAGATTTTTATTGGGATTGACCAGAATGGGTGGGATTAGAAATGAGTGCAGATTAGAGGGACAGCTCAGGCTCAGTTTAGAGCAAAAGTTAGATACAAGGCTGAGGTGGTTTGGATGTGTGCAGAGGAGGAAGATGCTGAATGTGGAGGGTGAGATTGAAGCAGATGAAAAGGAAAGGGAGATGTTCTGGATAGTCCAAACTATCTGAATCCAGGGTCCTAATTCATGCGTAGCGTGGAGGGATGCAGTTTAGCTTTTCTTACTTTGTTTTCACTCCTCAGGTGGGAGCAGCGTTAAACTTTGACGTCCTGAAGTACGATGAGGACACCCTGACCGCTTTCCTCCGTGTTTACAGCAGGTGACCACCGACCATGAGAGAAAGGGGGCGGGGTGGGGACAGCTGAAACTGAAACAGACTAACCACCACTTGTTGGTATCATTTTCTTCTTTTATTGTGTGTGTTTGCAGAAGTTTGGTGAAGCTGTGGAGCTCCCTGACTCTTCTCGGCTCCTACCAGAACAAGGCCTGTGCCTTCAGAGTCCTGCAGGTCAGCAGATTTGATCCCCGCTCTTCTCTCATAATAAGAATTTTCTCAGAGGTGATCCACTCCTAGAGAAGTTAATAGACTAAAGAATCGTGACGCGTGATGACAAATAAATAGAGTTTACATATTTTGCAGAAAAATAAACTCTACCAAACTTGCTGAAAATCTTAACATTTTTTCCTCCAGATTGTCATCATTAAAGCTGCTAATTTGATGCACATTATCCTCTCTTGTGCTAGTATAACATGCTGTAATATACACATCTGTAGGATAGTCTCTTGTTTACAAATGAGGGTGAACAAAGTGAAGTTCTTTACTGATTTTCAGCTTCTGAGCCACAAGTCTGTGAACAACCAATCAGTCACCTTCCACAGAGTTTCTGATGGTTGGGTCTCGTGTGTTTTTTGTGCCGAGCATCAAAGCTCTGTGTCGACCTTGAGACTATCAGCTGTGAATACTTTACCGCCCCTCCCGAACCACATGACCTCTGAGGCGATTATCTCTGCCGCCAGGCACAAAAAATTACGTCCGTGTGGAAGCATTACACATATGTTTGTGCAGAACAATGTTGTGTATTCGCACTCCTGAGCTGAAGAGGAAAGTTCCTGTGCATCAGCTTTAATCTCTACAGATGATACGTGAGCTTTTTTTGTTCTTGTTCATTTTGCTTTTCTGGACACTGCTGCTGTGGATTTAAAATGAAGTAATGAAGAAGTTGCTTTAAGTGTGCACTATGAGGTTTAAAGAGGATGAAGCAGTATTTTTTTTTTACTCTGTTTTAAACAGATTAGTGCCAAAAAAATATGTAACTGTTCTTTTTGTAGCTGCTGTTGTTAGATTAAATTAGGATACAATAGATAAGGTAATCAGTAGGGATTCATGTGACGCACAATAGCAAGGCTGCAATCATGCGGCGTTCACCACCATGAGAAAGAGACTGGGAGGCATGCAACATCATCGTTGACTTAAAGAGGACGTTGCCCTTTTATATTTCTGTCTCATATACAAGGTGTGCTGAAAAAGTTTCAGAAAGGGACTCATTTAGAGTTGCTGATCTCCCCTTAAGAGCGTCTCGTGGACTGTATCAGCAAGGCCGCTCTTTTTAGATGTCTTGGCACTATAGCCTCTTGTGCTGGTGCTTCTACAATTGATGCTGGATTATCCTGTGTGGAATTAAGTTTCAGTTGTGAGCAAAGATTGTGTTGGTGTGGCTAAAAGAAACATCCTGTTTCTCAAGGTGCTCTGTAAGGGCTCACAGATGCATGGACCACAGCTCAGATCGCTGTCTCTCCCCTAGAGGCCCATTATGGAAAACGAACATTTTGTTCTTTCTGTAGGTCAAAACTTTGGATTATTATCTCAGAATTTTGACTTACTAACTAAAACTCCTGTAAAAATGAGCCAAACTTCCAGTAAAGTTGAAGTTTTGAGATTAAAACTCCAAAATTTTGACTTATGATTGGCAAAAATTATTTTTGTTTTGTTTTTGTTATAGAAACAAGCTTCCAACCATAAAACAATAACATTTTTGTAATTTAAAGCCTGAAAATCGTGACCAAGCCTCATAAGGATGATTTTTGAGTTGTGCATTTTGCAAAGGTTTCAGTTAGGTCTCCTTTAATTTAAGGAATGTTGCAGTAATGTTGCATCATTTGTGTTTGAGGAATATTTAATCCAAGACATTATAAAGACCATCTTTCTGTTGCTCTGTGCTGTGTTCAGGTGTCTCCATTCCTCTTGGCACTGACGGGAAACAGTCGGGATCTGCAGCTCGACTGAGGCCGGAGGAGCTTTCTTTTTTTCGCAATGAGTTTCCTGTGGAGGCGAGTCTTTAATAAACCGCTGTCTTCCATCGCAGCGGCTCCTCACCTCAGCCGGTCACTCCACATTGGCCAGCGAGCTTCCCTCACCAAAGCGTTCTCTTCCCGTGACGTGGAGGCGTTCGCTGAGCTGACAGGTGACACCAACCCCCTCCACCTGGATCCGGCGTACGCCAGCACCACTTCGTTTGAGACACCTATCGTGCACGGCGTCCTCATCAACGGCCTGATCTCGGCCGTGCTCGGCACCAGGATGCCGGGTCGAGGCTGCATCTTCTTGTACCAGGAGATCCGCTTCCCGGCACCACTCTACGTTGGAGAGGAGGTGCTGGCCGAAGCCGAAGTCCGCAAGATTAAGATGTCATTCGCCTTCATTGCTGTAACGTGCTCTGTTAAGGATAAAGTGGTGATGGAGGGTGAGGTGATGGTGATGTTGCCTGAGGAGCAGCAGCAGAAGGAGTGAGAGGAGGAGGTGGTCACCCCTCACTGTCTCCTCAAAATAGTATTTTGTACACGAGGGACTTTATTATTGTTTGTTGCTCAAAGCAAGAAAAACATGTTTATAGGCAGAGCATCTAATATTTGTTTCCAGCTCTGCTTTGTTTATTGTTTTGAAATCTTTTGTGTGGAGATAAAATAATAAATGTGTCTTTGAATTTTTCAAACCTGCTTGTGTTGTTATACCCACCTGTTCACTCACATCGCACACACACAACTTTCTTTCCTTCCACCATACTGTGATCCTTCTATTTTCTTTTTACTGACTCATTTCCTTCAGCTGATTATAAGGGTGAGTTTTTTTTATTATGTTTACTTAACATAATGACATGTTAATATTTCCATGTTTCATGATTAATCATGTGAAACAACACTTTTTGAGCACTGCAAAGTGAAGCTGGAGAACTGTTCAGTCAAGTGAACCTTATGCGGCCACTTCATTAGGTATACCCGGTTAGCATTGAGAACTGAAGCCTAGAAGAGTCATTGACATGGTCAACAACAACACTCGGCTGGACTGAAATGATGCTCTGTGCTAAATCTGGCCATTCTCCTCTGACTTCAACTAGACATTTTCACCCACTGAGAAATGCTTGGATGGTTGTACAGAAAGGTCCAAGCAGATCACCAGTTTGTGAGAACACCAGCCTGTCTGGCACTAACAACCGTGCCACCTTCATAGTCACTTAAATCTTCAACTCATTCTGAGGCTCAGTTTGAACTTCAGCTGGTTGTCTTGTCAATGTCTACATGCCCACCTGGCTTATTAGATAATTATATTAACAACCAGTTGAACGTGTACCTAAAAACTGGCTAGTGAGTGTACACTGGCAGAGCACTATTTAAAGCATTTCTAAACTAAACTCTAATCAAGTGGTCATAGTTAAATCTGATTAAATAATTTTTCAAAGGCACAAATCTTTTTTTTGTACGTGTCTTGACTTCATTTCTTTCATTTATGGTTTAGTTTAAATATTGTTTATTTCACACAGATGGCTGTAGATTTTTATTTTATTTCCATTACTTTATTTATTTGATTTATCTCTATCCTTCAACCTGATATTCATTGTTTATTTTTTGACATTTTGGACTAATTTAAAGGCAAATTTAAAAAAAAAATTGGTTGAATGAATGTGTATATGACTAATAACAAATAAGAATGCTTAAAGAAGAAATGAAAGAAAAAACAAACATAATTGTTTAGATAAATTTTGACCAAAATTTTGTTAGTAATTCTAAGTACACAAAATAACAACTATCATTTGGAAATAGTTTGAGAAACCATTCTCCTCCAAACCAGCAGATGGCGACAAAGCTTCTTTACGGGGTTTCTCGATATCCAATTAAAACGGGGAATCTGCGTGACGTTTGCTCCGAGCTGCGCTTCCTGGTTACGGCATATCCAAGCTAGGCTATCAACTCGCTGGTTGTCTTCTCTCGGGTTTCCGCAGTTCGTCTTCCCCGCGTTGACAGACTGACATCAGATAGGACTTCCACCGCTAACCCTCCAGGATGTCTTTCCTGGAGAAGCCGGCCCCCGGCAGCCTGCTACTAGACGATACAGTGCCCCTGACGGCGATGATCGAAGCCAGCCAGAATCTGCAGTCCCACACGGTAAGTGTTAACCGAAAATCCCCGCCGGTTCACCGCTGACAGCCCGCGGCTTCAACCGTAAAATCGTTGTTAATGTTTCCTCAGCATGACTCACTCATTGGCGCTGCTGTGGCGAAAAATATTAGTTTTCGGGATTTTTTTTCTTACAAGGAGGCGTTTTTAAGTCGATGGCTATGTGGCTAGTTCAATTATCGGACACGCTGGACAAGACTAGTTTCGTTTTAGTGTAGTTTCCCAGACTGTTGCTGTCACTGATTTTCGGTAAGCTTTTCTGCTGATTACAGTGGAGCACTGACACTGGTTGCCCCGCAAGGATCGCTTTCAGAGTCCCCGTTTTTCATTATATACCAAAGTCCTTTAAAATATTTTGCGTTTTTAGATTATTGTTGAAACAGCAACACTTGTTTTTGTTTTTTTGTTCTTAATGGGCTAGTTTAATATTTGGCATGCAGTCACTCTGAGAAAACAACTCAACTATATTCTGTAGTTATTTTTCTTCAGCTGCATATTTTTTAGTGCTGAAAAACAAAAATGTGATTTTTGACAAGTTAACCAGAGCAGATCAAAGTGAGCGTTGGTCTGTGTATATGTAAGCTGATAAAATGTGTGATTATTATTAAGCAACTGCTGAAATCCACAGAAACTGTAAAATCGGATTTTTCATTGGAGTTCGGGGCGGTGTCTGATGGCGTTAAAGGCCAAAGATTTAGAGGCAAAAAGCAATGCCCATGTTACGTTATAGCAAAATGTGCAGCGTTACAATGAGAAGCGTTGGTGAATAAAGTAAACTTGGTGTCGTTGAACTGTCGCGGTTGTCCGATAATGGGTGCATGGCAGCCTGTTTGTTGTTGACAGTCCGGCTGCGATCAGCTGAGCTAGCCAGTTAGCTTAGCACGCTAATGTCAGCACTGTAAAACAGAATCATGTCTTCCACTGAAGGCACTAATACAGCTGGATGTGAGTATTAATCATTAACGTCCTGTTTCCACGTATTTATTTATATCTGTTAATCCACGGGGCTATTGTTTTCCCTCATTCTTCACCCCACAGTGAGAATAAACAAAAATAAGCAGCTCTCTGTGCGTTTAAAGCTATGTTTTGCTCTTTGTGTGATGCCAGAACTGTCACAAGACCTTTCCAGAGTTTCCCAACATGTAAGCAGCTCCAGAATTAATGCAGCTCTGAGAGGACAGGCCTCTGGTTACTGCACTGTGCTCAGGCAATAAAGTACTGCTAGTCATTCTGCTCTATCACCAATTACAAACAGCTGACTACACAGAAACAAACACTGATGGGCTTGAGTCTCTCACAGGGTTTCGTTTACAGTGATGTTTCCAACACTGCATTACAGGAGTGCATGCAATGGGAAGAAGCCATTAGATGCAGGGTTCTGTTTTAATTTAATTATTTAAATCATGTTTATGATGCACATCATAAAGTGTCAGTGTGCACTATGGAGGTTTATGGTCTCATTTGGCAGGTGTTACAGCACCTGACACACTCCAGTCAGTGCAACTGTTGTTGTTTTTTTTACATCTGCTGTTATAGACTCACTCTCTCCACCTCCATTCACTACTCTGAGTGTAATTCAGTAGGGCAAAAAAGAGACAAATCACCTCATAAACAAAGTTTTCACTCTTCTGTGGATATGTGAATAATTTGATTATGGTGAGCTCTTCTGGCAGGTAATGTGCAGGTGAAATTCTAATGTGGTAACAACCTTACCGTAATTCGAAGATTTGGGGAATTTAAAGACTTGCTGTAAAATTTCATAACAGCTGGATAAAATTCTGGGGTGATTAGGCATTATTGGTCTGCGAATACAACAGGCGCAGTGTTGTGTTAACTCCCTTAAAAGGAGTGTATTCATTTTATTGTTATTTTTGGCCATTAGATTAACAAAAATCTAATGGCTAAAAATGCTCATCTGTCATCCCTCTGGATGTCCTCTTTCACTGCATCCACGAATATTCTCCGTGCTCTTCTTTTACTTCAACCTGAGCTGCCCCTCTGGCAGTACCTATTTCTGTCCTTTTTTCTACTCCTGTCCATCCTTGTTCCTCTGTCCCTCTCATTGAAAATCTGAGCATCTTAAACTTTGGTTCCGAAAGCTCTACTTCCTCTCTTTTTCTCAGTGGCTTCATCTCCAAACCACACATCATAGGAGATCTTAAAACCGTCCCTTTCTCTCTTGCTGCTGTCTTTTTGTCACAAATTACCCTTGACACTTATCTTCACCAACTCCACCCTGCTTGCACTCTCTGCTTCACCTCTTGTGTGGATGATAGTAAACTCATCCACCTTCTACTGGCTTTCATTCCTCTTCTCTTTAATGCATACCTCCACCTCTCCAGACTCTCTTTCACCTGCTCCCCCCTCTCACTATAGATCACAGTGTCGTCTGCAAACATCATAGCCCGAATAAATCAAGTCAAGGTCGCTACAATGGTTCAGTGCACAAATTATAATTCAGTGCAGCTGTTGAATAATGAGAAATGTCAGTTTTCTTTTAGGGTATTTCCTCCTTTCATCATCTTACTTCTGCTAATGCGAATGACATGTGTTTGTTTGTTCTTCAACAGTGATCTGAAAACTTACTTTCGTCTTATTTTCGCTTTGGACGAAGATTTGTGATATAATTCAACATCACCTTGTTTTGTTATCCAATATGAGCAACAAAAACGAAAGTGAACGGAAACAGTAAAAAAGTAAAAGTTCAGCCTTTTGAAACGTATCCATGTAATATCTCAGAAAACTAGTATAAACACAATATTTGCTAGGCAAGAACAGGAAGTTCACATTCATCCTGACTGGTTTCTAAGATATACACATTTGGAAGCTGTACACGTCACTGAATATAAAACATTTTATAAAGACATCGACTAAGAAAACACATTTGGTTTTGTAGCAGTTGTGTATAAAAGTCATCGGTCTGGCCACCTCAGTGAACCTCATGTGAGTGACTCTACTTTATGAAACGAAAGGTTTTAAGAAAAGATAAAAAGACAGCAGTTCAAAAGGTGAAAGAGGAGCTGAGTTTAGTGGCCTGAAGCTCCAAAATGTATTAACAAACATCAGCTGGACGGCGGTGATTTTAGGCCTTTAGCTGTTTATGAAGCTGCTCGGCTCACATGATTGATTGCACGATTACAGCAGAAATCGGAACCTCTGAAAGCTTGAAATAGACGGTGAGTGGACTGAGAGGATTAAAGAGGGGAAAATGCAGGGTTTACACGCTCGGTCCTGTTTTCATATTCGCGTCCATCGTTTCTGACGGTCGAGAAAATATTTTGCTCAGCAGCTTCATTGCAAAGATCTGTGACAAGGATGGCATGCGCAGGCAGATCCTCTGATGTGGATCATTTATGTGGAAATGAAACAGAAAGCGGATTCACCCAACATGTGTGAGCTCCTTTAACGGTGCCTTTCCCGCACAGCTGGCCTCGCTGCAAGAGTTGTTTGTTTTGTTGTTCAATTTGTAGTTCAATTTTGTTTTCTTTAAGTGTTTTTATATTCATTTTTATTTACTGTTTACTACATTTGTGCAAGTGAGTGGATTTTAGTAACAGTTTTGATCGTTAAAACATGAAACCTCATTAAAATCATTATCCTGCTTCCAATTTGGCTTTGGTGGAAACTTTTGTTTTTCACATTCACTCTTCACCTGGCCATCCATCTATACTATCCTAACCAATCCCCTCCCTTCCTTCCTTCTTTCCTTCCTTCCAACCAACCTTCACCTTTCCATGCACATCCATCTTTCTTTCCTTATTTTTCCCTTCCTGCCTTCCTCTCTTCCATCTATCCTCCATTCTTTCAATTGTTATTTGTTTTCCATCCATCCACCTCCCTGCCTTGCTTCTTTCTTTTCCTTCCTTCCTTCCTTCCCTCCCCTTTTCCATCTTTCATTCCTTTCTTCCTCCATCTATCATCTATCCATTAATTTTGAATTCTTGCATCCTTCCTTCTTGCTTGCTTTCTTCTTTTTAGTGACTCTAAAAGGTTAAATTTAATCCAAGTGAAACCTTATTCTCAGCTCGGCTTTTTGTTTTAAATTACACAATTACACTATATGATAAAACAATGGGTCTATTTTCTATTTTTTCTCTGTCTCTCAGGAGTACATCATCCGAGTCCAGAGGGGTGTGTCTTTAGACAACAGCTGGCAGGTAAATCTTCTAATAACAACCTCAAATTGGTCACCTGGAGAATCAGTGGCCCAACATCCACAGTAGGCACATACTGTACTACAGCTGCCCTCACAAACGTGTAGATTGCGTTTGCTGTTTCATCCTGGTTTTTATTTGTTTCTGTGCATTTTTTTTCTCTCTGTTTGCTGATGCATCTGTTTTAGTCTTTAGCAGAAAATTGAAATAAAACAAATGTGATTTAGAACAGAAGTAATTGTTGCTATACTCCCCTGCCTGTGTGCTGTCTCCTGATAAACATAAAACATATCAGCACAGTAATGCTGTGAGGAACCTCAAGTCATCTTGGGCCGGATATTTACTTTAACCCATGCCTTAAACAAACTTGTAGGACTGCTGTGTCATGTGTACAAAATTGAAAAAAAAGAAAAACATCCCGTCTCAGAGTGACAAAGAAAACCTCATTTTGCATACGTTTGTTAACTCTAGGCTGAATTGCAGTAATTTTTTATTATCGTGTTCCTTTAAAATCTTCCTGGAAAGCCTCCAGCTGATCCAGAGACTATAAAGAGAGAGCATATTTCTCCCACACTGGCTTCTCTTCTTTGGCTCCCTGTTAAATGTAGATATGAATTTAAAATCCTTCTCACATACGAAGTGTTGACTAATCAGATCCTATATCTCTTAAAGACCTCAAAGTATCTTATTATCCCAGGAGAGCATTTGCATTTGCTCTCAGACTTCTGGTTTGCTTGTGGTTCCTAGAGTATTTAAAAGTAGAATGGGAGGCAGAGCCTTCAGCTAGTAAGGCCCCCTTTCTTTGGAACCCGTTCCTAGTTTTGATTCTTTCTTACTTTCCTTCTGAAAAAGTTGATAGTTTGGCTGGATCAGGTGACCTTGGAGCATCCTTTAGGTACGCTGCTATAGGCTCAGACTGCTGGGGGAACTTCATGTGATGCACCGAACACCTCTTTATACTCCTGATTTGGTTCTTTCTGTGCTACTCTTCTGTCTTCTCTTTCCTGCCCGACTGGATCTACTGAAGCTCTCTTCCTGTTAAAAAGGGAGTTCTAAAAACATCCTTTGTTTATCATTAGTTCAGTTTTCTTTTTATGATTTTAATTCAGAGCTTGCTGGAAATATCCACCCAAAATGTTTTTAGTGTTAAGCTGTGCAACTTGGAGGAACTTTAAAGAAGGCAGGATACATATGCTCACCTCACATTTTGCCTTCAAAGTCAACGTTTAAAGAATCTTAATGACCTGTAACGCTGCAGTCCTGACAGGTGTGTGTGTGTGTGTGTGTGTGTTTGTTGCAGGTGATTCGACGTTACAGTGACTTTGACGTTCTTAACAACAGCCTGATGGTGAGTTCCAGTCACGAACTGCATGACAGCGAATGAAGTATCACTGTGTTTCAGAGACTGACTCGGTATGTAGATCGTTTCATTGACGTTTGAGCAGTTTGAACATTGAATTCGTTATGCTGCTCGCATGAACGTCGTGGAAACGACACACTTGGAGACATCACATAGCTCACAGTAGTCAGCTGTGGAAATGAGCAGCAGTAATATGTGAGAGACTACAAGTGCCTTTAGACACTCATACAGCCACTAAAACAGTGTTGCCCAATCTTCTTCCTGTATGTGAAAGCTCAGAGACGGTTGGTTACGTCCAGTTCAAAACTCTGTTTACATTTGCCTGAAGGCTCGGCTGGTGGTATAAGAGGCCGGCAGTCATCTCTGCACTGATTCATTGTTATTAATGTGCAGCTGAAGTCTTAATTTTAGAAAGTATACAGAGACAAAATGCTACAGGTCTGCAGTCCACAACTACACACAGAGAGGAAATAAAAGCAATGGACAATAGTGGAAGTGCAAACACATACAGTAAGTGGGTTTTATGGATGTAAAATTTACGTTAAATGTTTCTGTAATCTAGTGTTCCTTCATTTTCAAAGAAAGTAGAACAATGCTTAAATCCGGGAAACCACAGTGTGCTCAGTCTGCAAAGCTTCTGCTGATCAGATTATGTTGTGGTTGCTTTTTTGGCTCTGCATATTTCTATGTTGCAATATACAGTGATGCAATACATATAAGAACATGAGCAGCAAATATTGGCACATAGAGGAAGTTTGCATTTCAAAGCTTTCTACCTGACAGGAACATAGACTGAGGAAAAGATCATTTCTATCTAATAATAACACTAAACACTTTATCAGTCAGTTATCATGTCTTCCTGAATGTAACAGTCAGTGGAGCTGGGTTGTATCTGACTGCTGAAGATATGATTGTTACTTGTCTCAGAGTAAAAACATATAATTCCTGGATAACAGGAAGTTAAACGTTTTTCTGCTGAGGCTCTGCATGCTCGTTTCCTCTCCATCGGTCTCACTCTGACCTTGACGTCCCATCAGCCCCCAGTCTTCAGTCAGCATGCAGAAGAACTGTGGAAAACACAGTGACTGTGATTTTCTTTCATGTAGTGTTCCAATATACAGAAAAAACATCTGTTTAAGCCTGTTGATAAAAATATGAATCCTTTTCTCTGTCCTCCTCTTCAGGTGTGCGGCATCACCCTCCCTCTCCCTCCTAAGAAGCTCATTGGAAACATGGACCGGGAGTTCATTGCAGAAAGGCAGAGAGGACTGCAAACTTATCTGGACACAATTACCCAGCATCCTCTGCTTTGCAGCTCCCTCCCAGTCAAGAAGTTTCTGGACCCCAACAACTACTCTGCCAACTACACAGGTTTGCTTGCTCTCCGTTTACTGGATTTCACACACGTCCGTAAGCTTGGCGATTCAGTGGATGTTTGGGACACATTCCTAAATGATCCTGTTAGCCCCCTCCTCTCGAATAAAACGTGAAACGGTTTCAGCTGATTTGATGCCAGAAGATGATTCATGTTTAGCTGTAGACAGAAAACAGCTCGCGAAAGCTCTTTGGCCACCAACAACAAACATGCTACACAGCCTTTATCTCACCTGTTTGATGGTGTTTAGCTGCATATGGTCCCATTAGGACCCAGGGTTAAGCAACAGAACAGAAACAGAAAATAGGACAGTATATAAAAAAAATGAATATTTTATTATTTTGTTTTCATATGCAGGAATGAACTACAAAAGTAATGTTGGTTTCTAAAATGTGACTGATGGGACTTAAAGGTGCAATCATGTCGGTTTGGTTTGGAGATGCATGAAAGGGTCTTGTGACAGATAGATTTTTGTAGTTTTTAACATATTCTGACTTTGGTGCGACAGAGTGACTCAAAAGAGACAAAAAATGAGACATGTTGCTGTTTTTTTTTTGTTGTTGTTTTTTTACTTTAGTCATCATGCAGTTAATGTGATAAGATCAGCAACACACAGTGAGTGAAGCAACATCCGTTACTTTACAATACAGCCGTTCATGATTCATAACGATTGGTTATTTATTGCATATGAAACAATTTTCTGTCATTGTTGATTTCTTTTGAAGATTCAGAAATCATCAGATTCTCTGAGTTCTCCCGCCCAGCGACCACCAGAAAAGCCAGAAACACAAAAACGATAAACCCAAGATGATGTAACGCGTCAGTATCAGCTTAGGGGTCATGCACGTAAAAAACGAATACAAATAATAAAACACATTTAAAGCTTTATGAGCTCCAGTTGGCAGGGTTCATATCAGATTTGTCTTAGTTGTGAGAGTTGTCGTGTCACCTGCTCATCATTCCCACTTTCTGATATACCAGGAAGCAGATGACATTAAACGGACTGTTAGGAGCAACTGTCATGTACAGTATTTGGGCAGCTGTGTCGATGTGGCTGGTGTTTTCACAGTGTGTGTATGATCACTACGGTATGAGGTTCTGGAAACACTGCAGCAGGAACTAAACACTGAATGGCACATCTAGATTGCAATCCTGCAAGATGCAGAACTTTACACAGCTGTAGTTGACATCAAAATTATATACGAGTTCAGAAGTAAAAGGAAGCAAATTTGTCATGGGTCTCTTCCCAGTTTATTTTCTGACTCCTCATATGAAGATTTGTTTGTTTTGGTATATTTCCCACAATGGCTGTAGTCTGAGAACTCATACTTGCAGCTGCTGTGAGCCCATACTCAGAGAGAATGTAATTTAAGGAGACTTTAGTTTCATTAAAGTGTACTGTGTGGCTCTCTTTCTCTCAGAAATTGCCCTGCAGCAGGTCTCCATGTTCTTCAGGTCAGACCCAAAGTGGGAGGTCCTGGAGCCTCTCAGAGACATGGGTAAGTTTAAGTCACATAACATGTTAAAAAGAAATCGGACTGATTCAGTTATAAAACATTAGTGAACAGAGTGCTGTGACTGCAGTGTTTAGAGCGTTGTTTTCCTTTCTAATTAAGATGATCATGGAGGGGTTGGTGGTGTTTGTTCAGACCTTCCATCCAGCTGCTGACATCTGTTATTGTCAATTTATGTTAATCCTCCTACACTTTTTCTTTTAGATTAAAATGCAGTGACTATGGGTTTGTGTCAGCCATTATTTGAATAAATTGAAGTCATTCATTTAATTTATTTTTTGATAAATAGGGAGTAAGCTCAGTGTAATTGAGGACTGACATGTTTCTTTTGTATTTTGTTTTTTTTTTTATTGTTTCGTTTTTCTGTATTTTCACCTGTTTTATTCATTTTTGATTGTACAGCACTACGGTGCACCCTTGTTGTTTTTAAATTGACTTGATCGCTTTAGCCTTTACAGCTGCAAATGTAATTATGAGAAAATGCTAACTGCTAAGAAGCTGGAGGAATTTTAGGGGGTGGCACAGAAGCTAAAAGCGTTGTTCTGCTAACAGTGACCGGCCAAACCAGTCAGTTAAGACTGATGCAACAAAATCTGTGCAGCCTATGAGAGCGTAAAGCTGGATATGAATTCAGTGTTTTATTCGTGAGAGGAAGCCCGTGAAGGTGCCTGCAGTATATTAGACTAAATGTTTGACTCTTATTGACTGAGTTACAGTTAAAGTGAGGCGCTGTTTTCTGTTTGTGTGTTTTTTTTTTTTTTTCTCCAGGCTGGAGGATCAGAAAGAAATATTTTTTAGTCAAAAACAAAGAGCAGACCAAAGAGAGGTACCTGCTGAGCTGGGTGAGTAAAACAGAAAGAATTCCTGTGACAACGAAAAATGATGAGTTAAAAAATATTGATTAAATATAAATGGTGGCTAAATATCATCTTTTGCCAAAAGCCTCTTCACTTCAGACAACTTGAAAGGCTTTGGAGCTCTTGCGGGCTCTTGTTTGATGAGTTATATTGTGGAAGCACTTATCATAAATATTTATTTTAATGGTTAACTGCATGTAAAGCTGCATGTATAGAATTGCCAATCATATCATATGAAAACTGGTTTAAAAGTTTGCTAACTTTACCATAAATTACATTTTAAAAGCTTTTTGGAGAGATGAAGATTGTCACATCTCTCTGTGTTTGTAAGTCTGCTAAGGTGACTTTACAGCTCTTGACTTCTGGAAACTCTGATTTATGACTCGTGAGTTAAATCCTTCATATTTCAGTGTCTCAGCCTCCAAACTGATGGCAAGAATGTCAGAAATGCATTATTCAAATAATCTACATTAGATGGCACATGCTGTAATCACCAAAATATTTTGTTTTATAAGATACTGGCAGAGTTCAGAAGACAGTGCACAGAAACAGTTTTCAAGAGTTTAGCAAAAATATGTGGAAACAAGAAAAACTTTGCTCTTTTACATAAGACTTTTTTGGTAAAAATGTGACTATTAAGTGACGTTTCTTCCCTCAAAAGCTCAGAAGACATCAAATTATTCAATTAAATTAGGTGATGTTATAGTATCACCCAGCAGGGTGGGGTAACACATGTTTTTGTGTGTGTGTGTGTGTAGGTGGACCTGGGTCCTGATAAGTTCCTGTCAGACAAAGACCTGCAGTCAGCCATAAAGCTGTTGACCAGCCTGTCTGTACGTACGCACCACATATTTGTCCAAGAATTAGACAAAGCAATCTGTGACATCAGAGCTAGCTAGTGACGTGATCATGTACCTTAATTTGTTAGATCAATTTAGAAACTGTTCATTCTGATGAATTGTCAACTGACAATCCAGCTAAAGCTAGCCAGCTTTGCACATAAATGGCAAAGTTGACTTCACTATAAATGGTATAACAGACAAACACCTGATCAGAGTTGCATATGTTTCCATTTATAGCCTGTAAGTGATTAGACTCCTCTTCCTCGACAGATCCCATATCTCTGTCCACTGTTGTTCTCTAGCACCAGTGAGTCTTCAGCGCTGCTCATCCGGCCGTTCAGTGAGAAGGGCTCTCTGAGAGACCACATCTGTAAGGTAAACAGTCTGTGTGCTCCAGTCAAACTTTCAGATAGTCAAACAGCATCTGAACCAAAGAGAGGCGCCCTGAAATTTCAGCCTAATTTCATGAGTCACAGTTGATGGAACCACTTATTTCTATATACACGTGGTTTATAGTTTTTTTGCACTATTCACATTTTCCCAGTAAGTCAAACTACAATGTGTAAAACCAACAAAAGACAAAGCACTGCTAGCAGTTATTAAATATTAACAATTATTAACCATAATCCCTCTACCAAAGTCAAAAAATGCAGTTTTGTCAGATTCTGCCTGCATTAAAATTGTGCCGGGAATAACACCTGATTTGCCTCCGCCCTACTCAAGACAACTCCTGTCAGTTGTGCTTAAAGTAGCGTTGGGTCTACTTTTTGCAGAAGCTGTGTCAAGCTCCACGCAACAGGTGAGGGAGGCAGGAAGACGTGGGAACAACATGGAGAAACTGATTTAAACACCCTGAGTAGACTAAACACTCCTAAATGTCTCCCTGTGTGATATGAAGCCATAGCTGAGCAGCATCAGTTGTTAAATTTAAAATAAAACATCGCTGGTGTGCTTTTTACAGAATAACATTCATCATATTGGAACAGATGGGTTGCATTATGGGACTTTTATTGCATGAGGAAGGATTCCTGTATGCGTTGCATTGGTGTGTTTCCTTAAAATAGGCTTGATCAAGCTGTGTTTGTCAAGTTGGTCAAAAGTAGTTCAAACAAAAATCTTCCTTTGTCCAGGTGAAGCCCAGGGAGAGTTACCTGAAGAAGTACTGCAATCCAAAGAAGAGTCAGGGCCTCGAGCTCCCACACATAAAGCTGTACGGCCGACAGATTTTGGAGGTGCAGACACACATATACACACAGAGTCACATATACACACACATATGTATGCACACATACATATATACATACACTGTGTGACTATCTCTGTGTTTATATCCAGGGACTAAAGCTCCTCCATGACGCTGGTATATTTTTTGGTCACCTGCACACGTCTAACGTTCTTGTCGATGACGGCGTGTGTCGACTGATGGACGTGGAGAACGGCATGCTGGGAGTTCCCTCTGCACTGCGACCTGCCTTCACCCAGTTCAGGAAAATTAACGTATGTGCACACACTGACTCAGTTTGGATTAGCCTGATTAGTTGAGGCTAAAATAAGACCTAAACCTAAACACAGAGATTCTTTTTATCATTGATGTAGTTAGTGTGACCTCTGAAATGATTTATTAAGAACTGAGAGACTAAATAAACTGTGTGCCAGATGATCCACAAACTGTTGTTTGAAGGTTTGAGAGACAGAAACTGTTTGTGTGTTTACGGCAGACCACAGAGAGCATTGATGTCTTCTGCTTTGGACATTTACTGTACGAGATGACGTACGGCCGACCGCCAGACAGCGTGCCCATTGAGCAGTACCCCCCTGCCCCCTCCACAGCTGTGGGTCTGTAAATACACACACACACACACACACACACACGCATCCTGTATTTTAATATGTAGAGACCGAATGTCTAAATGGAGCAATTGCAGTTTTATTGTTGCTGATCTTTGATGGTTTATTTTTCAGTGTCGGTGCTGCAGTCCATTCTGTCCACAGAAGCCTGTAAAAGCGGGATGCCAACAGTGTCGGCACTCATGCAGACGCCGTGAGTTCACCTCTTTTTATTTTTTTAAAGTAAAACACAGCTTGAAAGCCCTCGGGGAGACTTTGTTATCCCACAAGTGCACATAGGAGCTTTTTTATTTATTTATTTTTTAAAGTTATGTCTACACAAACCCAAAAAAGGACTGTAAATGCATGTTCTCTCCATCATAGCTGCAGAAATCTGCCAAATGTAAAGATTCACATAAATCAGCAGTTTTTCTGCGGACAGATGACCTTGTTTCAGTTTCTGTAAAATGAGGTTGTCTTACAGTCTTGTTTCCCCACCATCCGCCCAGAGAACCAGGGCCTTCCTTCATCTGGCTTCTTGTCTCTGACTTGTTGACATTGTTAAACTTGTCAAGGGCCAAAGCTGGTATAGTTCTCAGGGTCCTCAAAAGCATGCAAGCCTGCCCTCTTTGGCACTGTGACATTTGCACATGAGTGGGAGAGGACTTTCCAGCTAAATTACTCCTAATTCAGTTACGCTTTTTCTGTGTGAAACAAACCTACAGTGGAGAGGATGAAAAGAACACTTTATAAGGCTCTTATACAGATTGTGTGATACATGGCTTTTAATGCCTTTTATTTATTTATTTTTAGATAATGAGGAATGAGGTAAGCATATGTTCAAATAATCCCTGTGAGACAAAGGTTCAGATGTCAGGCTGCTATAAACACTCAGTTTAAGACTGTTTTTACCTTGACTGCCTGAAGGACTGATGAGCTCATGTAATGGCCACTGTCTGTTTGTCCCGCTTACAACATTTGGATGAGATTAATTTGTGCTGACTGTTTCACCCTCTTTTACTTCTCAGTAGATTTTAATATCATTAGTTTTTGCAATACAACCAACTAGTGACAACAAAGTGTTGTGCTGTGTTTTTGTACTTCACACATTACAATAGCCTCTGAATAGTCAGGGATTGTGAACTGGGTGAGCTACTGCATCACTGACATTCCGGTTCTGCTCCTGGCTCTGTATGATGTCAGTGAGAGGAGGACATCCTCATGTGGCTGCATCGGGTATACAGCTTTGTCTGTGAGAGCTAAAGCCTCAGCCACTGCCTGTTCAATTTTGTGTTTATGAGCGGCAGACAGTCACATAGAAGCTGAATAAAGAGAAGTGTAAGGTTTATTTTTCTGAGCCAAAGTTTTTGTTTTCCAGGCTTTTCAGCGATGTCCAGCTTCAACGTTCAGAAAAGCTCCAGATTAAGGTGAGAGGTTTAGTTTGACGTTATTGCTGTGAGTTTGTTCAACAACAAAGATGAAGAATAAAAATAAATAATATCTTAAATATCCTCCTCCAGGTCCCCGGCAGGCTGAAGGAAGCACTGAAAGCAGCAAAGGAGAGCCTGGAGAAAAGGCTGCTAGAGGAGCAGAGACTGGTGGGTCAACATTCTTCTGTCCTCCCACAGTACTTGAGCAATAATTTTTCTGCATTGCTGTTTGTTTCTTTTTCTTTCTTTTTTTTACTTTTGCGGTTTAGCTCAGGCTTAATGCTCCACAGATCACTGTATTTCCCATAATCCTTGATAATGTAGGTAGAATATTTCCAAGTCTGTCCAATCTGTCGGTAAACACAAAAAGAGGAAGTTTTAAGCTTAAGACAGCAACTTTGTAGAAACTTGCCTTGATTTGATTAACACAGACTGTTACGGGAACAAAGACTCTGTATTTTCCCCCACTTGCATTAAAAGCACACAGGAAAGTATGACCAGTATGAGTAAGAGGAAAGATTTAAGAGAGACCTGAAAAAGTGTGAATATGTTCTTGATCAGTTTGGTCACAGTCATCCAGGCTGGATTTCACCAGAAGAGAAGAACATGGGGTAAAAAGCTGTGTGAGCAGCATTGTTGGTAAAGTTCAGCTAGTAGGCTGACATGTTGTGACATGAATCATACACCTGGTGTCTCTTAAATCACTGTAAACATTTTGGACTGTCTGTGTGAAACAAATAAGGTGAAATCAGTTTATGGCTATAGACTGTATATTAAAGATGGTTGCGGCTTACAGATGCTTTAATGTCTCAAACCTGCACTATTTCTAACAGCCAGCAGGGGGGAATCTTTTTTTTTCCTGATGAGTTTATAGAGTCGCTGGCTTCAAGTCTAAATGAACACAAGTTGATGTTCAAATGCTTGAGGCTTCTAAGGTTTTGCCAGTGGATGATGTAATGTTGGCTATGTCCATCTATTATATACAGTCAAGACTCAAAACTCTCGGGTGACCCAGAAAAACAAATTTATTCTGGTGTTATTTGCTTAATTTCTTCAAGAATATTCAGCGTCAGAAATACAGGATACACAGAACTACGAGCACGTCTAAGTGCAGTGTTACAGGGTGGCCAGTTTTTATGAGAAATTTCCTGATGTTGAAAATAACTTTCTGTATGACTGTCTGATTGCAGCTGCACCAACACAGGAGGTTGACCAGAGCTCAGTCTCATCACTGCTCAGAGGAGGAGAAGAAGAAGAGAAAGATCCTGGCGAGGAAGGTCAGCACGCACCAGCAGCTCTAATTAAAGTTTAACACTTCCTCTGTGATGAAAACGGGTTGTTTTCTGTTTGAAGTGAAATACATTTGATATACACAGTCTACAGATCGTTCCAGAATTAAACACACAGCTATGTTTTTATCTTTGCAGAAGTCCAGACATTCAGCTTATGAAAATGAAGAAGATGTCTCGGTCCGAAATAACAATAACTCTGGTAGGTCACTGCTGTTAGAGGCATTTCTTGGCACACGAGCGCCGCCGCCATCTGTCAATGAGATCAGGAATTTAGGACAGAGTATGTGAGGCTGGCTGTGATGGCACATGCAGCTTTCATCTGTTACTGTTAAAAAGACCATCTAACCTCTAACATGCCAGGAGATGTTAAAGTTTAAGGGTCACTCTCAAGTTAAAGATGATTAAAGGGGTTTCTTTGTCCCGTCTTCAGGTTCTGGAGCTAGTTCCCCGCCCACATGCCCCTCCTCCCCCACTCCCCCATCAACCACAGGTACGTCGGTCAGACTGTCTTTACAGCTGTCACTTTAACTGCCTGCTTTTCTCCCGCCTGTCTCTTTGTTTTGGACATTGTCAGACAGACTGTGTCGGGCCCCCCTGTGACGAGAACCTGCCAGGGCTGTGCTGTGACTCACATCAATAACAGTTTTCATCTGAAATTTGCGTGTTTGATTATAAAGACTAATCATTAACTTGAAATGTCTGTCTCTGTCTCTTCACCTCTTCTCTCATCGTGTGGTTTTCAGGCAGGTATCTGTCTCTGCAGTAGTAGTACATCTTATTGACTTTGTTTTGTCTCTAGGTAGGTGAATGCAGGGTGGGAAACCTGGATGTTTCATTTCATATTTTAAACTTTAAATCTGCCAAAATTTTGTATTTTTCTTACTGTTTAAAAAAAGAAAAATCTACGTGCTGTGTGTCGGTCCATCCCCAGTGGTATGAAACATTGATGTAGCCACAGTTTCATCATCTGAAAACTGAACCACAAGCTTCTGGGATGGTCTGTTTCACACAAACGGCACCAGCAACACACACAATGAAGAGGGTTAGTTTATAATGACTTGAAATAAGTTCAGCAGAAGCTGATCTGCTATAACTTCCTGTGTCAGAGCACCTGTCAGTCAACACAGCCACGCCTAAAACTCTGTTATCAAGGTGGTTAAGCTTTTCATCCATCCATTCTCTTGCGCTTATCCTTAATATAAGATAAGCTATAAAATATATTTATCCCACTCAGATAGGAAGAAGGGAACTGTCCGAAACCAAAGCTGTATTCTGTACTGTGGGGATCGGAGCAGTTTCAAGCAGCATCTAGAGGACCTGCAGGTGTTTTCTTACCCTTCAATCTTACTGCAGATGGACATCTTGAAAAAAAGCTTTATAGACATAGTGTAATTTAAACAATTTTTTTTGTTTTAGTATTTTACTGTAGTTTTAATACTTCAGCCTCGTTTGAAAGAAAATGGGATGGACAGGCAGACAAAAGAAAACCATAATACCGTCAAACACTTTGAGGAAGTTTCTTTAATTTTGGTACAAACCACAGACTGTATTCAGAAGATGGACATAACCTTTGTGGTATTCTCCATTTCTAAACTTGGCACACAGATTGTGCTTTTTTTTTTTTTACTTAATACCAAAGCGCTGGCGCTTTATGCCATCTAGATTTCTCTGCAATATATTTAATCTAAACTTGGTTCAAGACATACATCTGTAAACTGTACATCATATAGAGCAGCAAGAAAAATATAAAATGTCACCAGCTTACAAAACCTGCTGACACAAAGTCAACACCAGCTTCCTTCCCTGCTGTTAGTGTCTCCTCTCTGCTTTCCTCTCCCTTCTCCTCGTCCTGGTGATACTGTGTAAATGCTGATTGGTCCACTGAACAGATAACTGTCATCTCCTTCTCTCTCTCCTTCCTGTGCTGTCTCCACTGTAGAGCATGCTCCATTCTGACCGTGTCTTTGGGTAAAGTAAAAGATTCTGATGTCAATGATGATGAAGGTCTCCAGTGGTTTTTTTTTTTTGGTTTTTTTTTCTTTTTTAAAGCTGTTGTATACCCCAGTTCCTCGTTATAAGACCTGGTCACATTTATGAAGGCCGCTAATGAAGGAAAGAGATTGATTTAAACTGTTTGGTCTATTTGTAATCAGACTTTTATACTCATGTCCATTAATCCTTTATCTTTTTTTTTTTACGCTGTCAAATAGTCTTTGATTCAGAAACATCAGCAACGTTTGATCATTTCAAACCAAACTGCCAAACTGAGTTTATGTAATCACTGTGTCTTATTGGCTAATCTTGCTCTCATAGGTTTGAGTCCTGAAATGAAGAATGAAAGAACTTGTTAATGGGGGTGTACGCACATCTTTAAAAAAACAAAAAAAAAACTCACAATCTGCAATGATTTCCAAACATCACAGGCGGTCAAACTCCTTCTTGACTTAGACCGGCTGTTTTCATTGGAGATTGTGATTGGTCAGCTTTGCCTGGTCAGTCTGTTAGAGCACGTCTGTCTGTCTGTCTGTTTGTTTTGTCTGATGGTTATTTGGTTAGGGTGAGGTGACACTTTTTTTTCTTTTTTCCATCATCATCATTCCAACACTTTGTGAGGTGGTATTAGTTGAATTTTCTCTGTGCCATTAGCTGTGAAATGTCTTTTCATTTTACCCCCATAGCTTTTCCTCCCTGCCTTACACAGCTCTTCTGCAGATCACAAAAAACTATCATTTTATTCAAGGTTTTTCTGTATCTTTTGTTTTTATTTTTTATTTTTATTACATATTCAGATAATTCTTTGTCCACAGCAATCTTAAAGAAACTAACTTTTGGATTAAATGGGTGTTTTTAATATGCATATATACGGTAACTGGCCAAAACCTCTTTCTTTAGGCCCAGCAATAAAAACATCTCATCAGTTTTATTTAAACCAAGTAAATAACTGTTCAGAGGGGCTTGAGGTTTCTCCAAACCACAGACGGTCTGAAAGGTCAAGTCAGTGCTGAAGACCCTTAAACCTGTCAAGGCCAGCAGGTGGCGATTTGTATGGTTGCAAAAAAAAAAAAGGGCAGCTGTATGGATGTATACGGGGAAAATGGCTATTTGTTGAGGAGTTAATGGGTTCAATTGGTAGTCTCGGGTCATACTGAATAAAACATGAAGTCCATTTTGTAAATTGTGATGATCATAATAGTCAGAAAGAACCATCATCTTCCTTTACTTGTCACCTCTGGCTTCTAAACACCAAAATGAATGAGAATCAGCTCAAGCCTTCGTAACCAGACTAAAACAATGGGTGCCACTGTGGCAGCATGGTTTTAATTATTATTTTTTTTAAATTTTTAGTATTATTATTGTTGTTGTTGTTGTGTTTTTTTTTTGTTTTTTTTATTTTATTTATTTTTTATAATACTGTTTATTGTACAAACTTGTTGTCAGTTGGTCAGACGCAGTCTGTAGGAGGTGGCATTGTCAGTGATGACAGGTGTCATTGAAACTGATGTAAACTGTATGATTTTGTGATCAATTTTAAAAAAACAAACAAACAACTTAACTTTAAACATTCCAGCTCATTACAGTAACAAACCTTTACAAAACCTAATAACTGAAACAATGTGACACTTAAATCGGGTGCACAACATGTGGTCACAGATTTCAGTTCAAATTTGTCGATTTAACCGTGAAATGTGGTCTCACTGAGAGTGTAGCTGTGGACGTTAACAGAAGAGTCATCTGAATATTACATGAAAAATCCCTGAAGGTCACTGTGGTTGCCAAACGTAATGAAAGTGATCTTGTCACACAGCTATCCTGGAGAAAAATCAGTCGCCACAAAAGGTTCTGCACTCGCTAAATTATTACAGTTGGATTTTTATGTTTAAAAAAATCATCAATCATCCTCAAACACCCTGAGTGCACAGAACGGTTTCTCCAGGTCGGCTGCCATCTGTCAGACTGATGGATGTCCTTTCATTATGTCACGGATTATTCACTGTGGAGTTGGCGAACTCCAGTCGCGGCTATTGGCCTCCGCTTTACCCACATGTTAACGCTTCCCAGCATTTTGCTTCTTTGCCTGTAATCCCTGACTTTCACGGAGCTTGGGGATGCAGAATGGCGCAGCTGTAAGAGGCGTAACGGGTTTGAGTTCAATTCACCATCAGTTCAATGTTCAGGAAACAAAGGAATATGAGGCCAAAAAGTCCCAGAATGCACTGCTGTAAGAGTCATCCAATCAGAGAGAGCTTGGAATTCTGTTGCTGTGGATGAAGTTGGAGGTTCTGGAACTTCAGCTGAACATTCTAGAACTCTGATTTCATTCTGATAGAAGCTGGTACTGAAGTTCGTGAGTGCTGCTCTAATTGGAGCCGTTTGTATAGAGAAAAGGACAAAAGAGACCGCACTAACTACATGTGTATTAATTTTAAGAACCACTAGACTGTGTTTCTCACAAGTATTTGGAGAAAACATGTCCGAGTAGTGTCAGGAATTGAGAGTTGTTCCATTGAAATTGATGATGGATTGAGTTCAGCCTGGTCATAGTGATATTTGAGATTGCTGCTTTCACAAAGATAAAGTCTCTCTGGAAACAGCGCCCATCTTTTCTTTAGACACATAAAATATCATCAAGACAATATCTAAATAAAGTACATAAAATGCATTTATGTGATAGAAGTTATGTATTAACGGGTATAAATTAGAGCTGTGAGGCATGTGTTCCATTTGTGACACATAGGTATGTATATTTTAGATTCAGTGCAGAGATTAATTCTTCCTAGTGATGTCTTTTGTAATCACACACTTAGAAAGACCTAAATTATGCTTCAAAGGTGGCAACGATTATAAAAGGTTTCCTTAAGTATCAAACTAATCCAATGATTCATGGATAAACTTTAAAGAGAAACTAATAACCAAAATGTGAACAGATACAGGCCAGTTAAGTGACCATAAATATCAAAAATCCCTTTGGTACTAAACATTTGTCCCAGTTTACAAAAAAAATAAATACATTTGTACCTCCAGATGACTCAATTGAAAATTTTCTTTTGCTTATTAGAAATTAGCAAAATGACTATAAATTATCAAATGAGTACAAAGTCGTGGATACCCAAACTTCAGTCTTACTGTGTTTCTTTGTGGAACTGGTTTACTTTCTGCCAGTGTTAAGTGTCTCCATTAAAACTGACAGTGGGCAGGTTAGTGTTCATGTGGAAATAATTAGGTGAAACATGATCATCCTTGTTTAGCGTTCCAAGTTCTTTTAGATCCATAAAGTTTTCCAGGTTACTTCAGATCAGAACCAGATTCCAGAGCATCTTTGTGCAATCAGCTGCAGAGGAATATTCCCTGAAACCTTTGTTTTTCCTCTAACACTTCCTCCTGTTTATGCTTGTCTCGTACCCAGGATCCCACACTGCTCCTGCCCCTCCACCTCCTCCACCGCCACCTCCTCCCCCCTTACAGGACTCATCCTCCTGTCCTCCTCCTCCTCTGTCCTCCTCTAATGGAGCGGGAGGAGGCCGTGCCGCCTTGCTGAGCTCCATCCAGACCTTCAGTAAGGGCAAACTGAAGAAAGCCGATACCATCGACCACAGCAAACCCATCGTCTGACCACGTCCACTGACACAATCTGTCCTCAATATGGCAACATGACCGACACACCAGTTCTGCACTGTGGTGAAGGCCCTCCCCCAAGATGTGAAAAAATCACTAACGAAAGATCCAAGTACAGTTTTTGTTTTTATTGCTGTTTCTGCTTTTTCCCCCCCTCCTGCTTTTTTTAACTTTTAATGTATTGCTGTGGTTGGAGAGACTCGAGGACAGGTCGGGTAAAATGGCGACCCCTGTTTGCCCTTTGAAACATGCTGGACAATCTTAGGCACCTTAAGGTTTTGTCTTTTCTGGTTACTTTGTCCTTAAAAGACAGACAACGGATAAAAACCGGGAAACTGAATCGGGTGAGCTTTTCTTCTGGCTGATCTGCGGACAGCCAGCTGGCTTAATTTTTGTTCTTTGTGCTTGTAAAAGTAGCACTTAAAAATGTGTGAGAAGAAATTGTGGAGCAACCATGGATTCCTGCCCCCTGCTCGATGGTGAAGTTGCATTTTGTGGATATAGGACTCTTAATTTCAGTACTTCGATGGTGTCAGAGTGCTTCACCAGTCCTGAGTATGGAGTAGACCAAACTTTCCTTTTAAATCATCTCTGAACAGATGATTCAGGCTGAGGCCAGTTTCCTCACAACTGAGCTGCAAAACACACCTACATGTCGTCTCTGTCTGTAATTAACTCATCGTCATGCCGTGTATTGAATTAAAACAAAATACCAATGCAGTGCATTGTGTTCAAGAAAAAGTCAACTTCCTGGTTTGAGAGTTTGAAAGCAGAAAAAAAGTTTATTTGCTTCTTATTGATCTGCAGATATTTTTCAGTTGAGTATCAAACATCACATTGAAATTACAGACAGACAGAAATGACTGGAGAGCAAAAGTGTTTATTGCAGCACAAAAACAGTGGAGGTTTAACCGGCGCTCTGCTCATTGGTCTGTTTCTCTGCATTGCATTTCCCCCAGTTGTCTCCACAGTTCTTCAGACTGTACCCTCTCTCTCACGAGCTCTATAAGCATGAAACAATCCCAGTTTAGATTGATTCTGAACATATTTATCTCCTTTTTCCCCCCCTTCTTTTGGACCAAACGGGCGCAATATTTTGCACGAGGCAGAGCACAAAACGAAGAGCAGCTAAATGAATAGGAAGCTACAAACTACACTACGTGTCTTTTCATCCAGCTGTTTGTTTGTGCACACTTATTTGATGATGGCATGAGGGGGCAATGAGAGGTTTAGGAGAAATAACCCCCCAAGAAATAAGAGGTGGGAAAAGTATAATGGAGGGAGATGTGATGTACAGTGTTTAATAAATTTATTAGACCACCTGTTATAAAAGAAAAACCATTAGATCAGAGCTATATCATTATTTATGAGGCAAACTGAATTCATCTTTTTAAAGCCAAATGTGAGCCGGCGCTCTGGAGTGCTGTGAGTGGAAGTCAGAAATAAATCAATCAACATTCAACCACAAGCTTTTCTGTTCAGAAATACAAGATGGCATCTTAATCAAAATATATCATGCTTTAATTTTGTTCTTGTAAAACAGTAAATTTCCAAATTCATGGATAACAAAAACAAGTATTATTATTATTTTTCTTTTTATTATTAGAAATATTGTGATTCAAAAACTTGCACATTCTGCTACAGAAATGAATAAAAGAACAAATTTGTTAATTACCAATACTGATTACTTATGCAGCTGTGGCATAAACCTTATGCTGGGAGGTGGACTAATAAATTTAGGCGCTGTGCGTGAAGCAAGTAACATCTGTGTGAGGAAATAAGGTGTGATTGTGTGCATCCCAGCTCCTTTCACTCACAGTTGATGAAAACAGTTTCCCAGAATTCTCCTTAGCTCTGCACTACAGTTGGATTAAAGGGAAATGAACAATAACATTAATGTTCTCACCTGGTATCCTCACAGTCTCTCATTTTAGTGCAGCATGAATTTAAAATTAGCCGCCTGCTGTTGAAGTTTATCGTACATCATTGCGTCTGTACTGCCCCGCATCAGAGCAACTTGGATGCACAGCGACGAGCAGCTCGGCTTCTGATTGTGTGCAGGGTCTTAAATTAATCTCGCATCACATTTTCTCCTGACCTAAAGTAAATCCTCAATTTTTTATTTTTTTTTTTACCTAATTTTATTTTGGTCCATCAGTCTCTTCACGTCACTGACCAGAGTCCAGATCATTTCTAATAATCCTTCCATTCACAAGTAAACTACAGATAATGCGTTGACATCAACATTACAACATTACATGTACTTCTGGGAATAGTTAACCTAATGCCACAAACTATGGAAGTTTGATTGAACCAAGGCTTTAGATATGTAACCGGCTCATTATTGACCTGAGTGTATTTGGGAAGATTATTCTTGCTCATATAACTGTTTCTTTCCAAGCATGCAGTGCTGTGTAACATTAAACACAAATAACATTCAGCACTAAAGTTTTGTGGATGAAGTGCAGCCCCATAGAGCTCAGCTCGCCTTCAGGATTAACTTCAGACCCTGATATCTGATTTTGATTCTTTAACATTTGTTTTTTCCTCTGTTTTAATGTTTGTGTCCAGACTTTTGTTTGTTTTTATTGTGCCATACCCATTTGGGTGATAGTGCCTAAAGAAATCTGAATGTTTTTTTTGTTATTGTACATGACAGTATGTCACATGGAGCTCATCGGTTTGTGTATGGTAGTATGCCAACGCTTCAGCATGTGGCTTAGACTGGTTAGCAATTAACAATAGTCCACGTGTCTGTATAATTATTAAGCATTACTGAGTCATGATGTTATCAGATTATTTGTTCTTTCTGACAGCAGAAAACCCAAAAATATTCAGTCTGCAGTGAAAGAAAGCATTTCAGAGCAGATAATGCTGACTCACTACTTTTCAAAATTCTTGACCGATAGGTTCTGTGCTTTAGATCCATTTCTGTCCAATCATCATGAAGGTCATCAGCTTTTTTTAAGTCTAAGTCTGCTGATGATACAAAACAAAAAATTTTGCATATTTGATTCAAAAGAGGCAGACGGACTGGCCCTGTGCGGAGTTAAACTAACAGGGCTACAACCTGATTTCAATTTACTGGACAGATTTGTGGTAAAACCTTGTAAATCTGCAACAGAAAACACAACAGGTGAATAATTATGCCTTTAAATTACGTGCAACGTTTACAGCTGTCACCACAGGGCAGACAGGACCCACTGTGTGCGACAAACTGTGGCCACCTGTGGTGATTTATTCCTGATCACCCAACTTGTGTGCTGAAGTGTTGGTGGCTGAATCTGGAGCTCAGGTGAATCCTGTAACCTAAAGACTCTTTAAAAACCAAGTTTTTAGCCCTTCGATGACAGCTCAATGCTCAAATAATTTGCTTTCATCATTCAGTGCAATCAGCCCAATGTGAATGCTCATTACATTTAACCAGAATGTGTCTCTGCAGCACTTTAGAGGGGTGGAAGCCCGGTCCACAGGGATGTTTGTTAATAAAAATAATCCAAGGCAGCGAATTCTCTCTAATCTCCTGAGGAGTGTATTAATGCAGCTGCAAAAGGACCCCCTCATCATCAGCAAACGTGAAATGGATTTGGCATCCCTGCTGTGATAAATAATACTTGTATCAAATGAATAAACATTTGGGGAAAAAAAACAGTTTCCTGTTTATTTCCACATGTTTGTTACAGTTGTGATGAACAGTTGAAGATGGAAAAGGCATGATGTGACATCTTATATGGAAGCTTATCAACAAGTTGAAAGGTTTGCTCAGGGAGGGATTCTTACAGGAAACTAAAAGATAAGTGATGAGGTTGCAAAGGTGGAAGCATAAAGAGTAGTGATGTAGCCAAAGCTGCCTGACTAAGAAGAGTTCCCTGAACACAGAGGAAGGGTAGGTTTTATAGAGGATCAACTCAGCGCACGTGTCTCCAACTGACCTGAATGTTTGGCCCTTCCCATCTGCTTCTGTTTGGAAATAAACTGATGAGGTAGGTAAGCAGACCATAACATTGCTAAAAACCCAATATTACTTGGCCCTGCATATAAAATGTATGAATATATAATATTTTTCTTGTTTGAGTCCAGGAAAGTAATATGACTCCCTCTTTAGTGTCCAGAGCCTTTACTCAGGGGCTCTGCCCACATCATGAAAAGTGGCAAGAGCGAGACAAGAAGAATAAAGAAGTCTTGGCAACAGGCATAGACCAAAATGAGGCATCCATCCCTCCGTGACACTGACACAGCTACATCATCAACTGTTTTGTTATAGCTATGTTATAACTATTAACTCACCTTTTTAATTTAGCTTTTACTTAGCGTTTATTTATTTTATGCTTATTTATTCTATCCTGTTATTTTATTATTAATTTAGGCTTTACCTAATATTTATTGATTTTATTCTTATTCATTTTTTTAATCTTCTTACTCTTTATATGTATATTTATATTGTATCCCGTTCTTATTTATTTTATCATTTTACCCTGTATATAGCCTATTGTGGCATATCTCCAGTGTTTCCTCAGAGGGGGCTCTCTGCACCGGGGCTGTGATCGACCGTGGCTGCTGGGTCTCTGGGGGTCCTCTCAGCCTGGCTGGGGGGCTCCTTTGCCTCCCTCCTGCTGTGTGCCCAGCCTGGAGGCTGCGGTCTGTGACCGGCTCCCGGTGCAGACGGCTCCCTGTTATAGTGTTTCCTCACTTGGCTCATGTGAACCCAGCCCAATTTTTACTCTTTTTACTCATTTATGTTAATGAGAGTGTGGGGAGTGAGTTGGAGGGTGGGGTGGGCTGCTTTTAAAATGGTAAAATGGCCTGTATTTATATAGCGCTTTTACTAGTCCCTAAGGACCCCAAAGCGCTTTACATATCCAGTCATCCACCCATTCACGCACACATTCACACACTGGTGATGGCAAGCTACATTGTAGCCACAGCCACCCTGGGGCGCACTGACAGAGGCGAGGCTGCCGGACACTGGCGCCACCGGGCCCTCTGACCACCACCAGTAGGCAACGGGTGAAGTGTCTTGCCCAAGGACACAACGACCAAGACTGTCCAAGCCGGGGCTCGAACCGGCAACCTTCCGATTTTAACTATGTAAAGCACTTTGTGCTACATTTTTTGTATGAAAAGTGCTTTATAAATAAAGATTGATTGATTGAACTCTATTTTGTGGTCTCAGGTGTAACAGTGTTAATTGCATCTTTTATATTTATGGTCACTTTTAATTTAATTCACATCGTGACACAATGTTCAAGGTGAAATGAACTCAAGGTTGGATTATTTTAATGTTTGAATTAAAAGTTGTTTAAAGCATCTTCCTCCTACCTCCTACCTTGTATATCCCAGGTTTGGCCACACCTCTTCTATATATGAAGCTAAAAAGACTTGTGCAAAGCATACACCTTTGCATCTCTTAGTTATAGCCTCCTGTCTCCTCTCAGCACAGAAATTAGCACTGAGACTGATTTTGATGTTTGAGGACCGGCAACATCAAATAAATATGCACATATATATGACTTCTATTTGCTATTACGTGATATGTGTGTGACAAATAAACGGATCTTGAATCTTAAAACAAGCACTAATTTGATAAATACCAGTAAAGTTAACCTTCAATATATAATCATATATGTCATACATAATCGTACAATCATACATAATGTGTGTGTGTGTTATAAATGTTCAACTCATGTTTTCACTCATTTTCTATGATGATATCTGGTAAACTGACAGTACCGTTAGAGCTTGATCGGAATGAGGATTGGAAACATATTTCTTAATGTATATGAAAAAGTTTGGAAATTAAACTTGCAGTCAAACATAATACAAAAACAAAAATTCTATTGTGGCATACTAGAAAAATAACCCCCCCCACACACACACATAAAGTGCCATTTTCCATTGCCAACTTGAATATGTGTTGCATATGAAATAATGTCAAAGTGCACAGATTAAATTAAAAAAAAATGAATGAAAAAGTAGTGAATCACACTATTTATGTATTTATTTATCTATGTATGTTTTGCCGTATTGGTCTTCCATATTGACGCCTGCGCGGCTCCGTGTCCTTGGATATTTCAACCCCCATTTTCTACTCTCCCGCCTCCTTATTTGTTTGACCACTGTGATTGGCTGTTCGAAATGACACGTTCCAATCAACCTATGAGGTGCCGTCTTGATTGGTTAAAATCCACCAGCTTCCACTATTACGTCACTCCAGTTCGACAGAGGACAGGTTCAAGATGGCAGCGTCCCTGAGGTGCTTTCTCCGCTCCGGAAAGGTATGGATTAAATCAATGTTTTTGAAGCACTGTTTGGTCTTTCTGGGAGTGTAATGTTCGTGCGTCCTTTCTTTTCTCCTGCAGAATACCGTGTCAGCTCTGCAGCGGCGGGAATTTCACAGGAGCGTTCCGGCCGCAGTACAGGTCAGTGTTAGCAACTAGCAGGCTAGCTGTTTCTACAGCGAATGATGTCGGTACGTATAGTTTTAATTGCACAGACAACAATAACAGGCTGAAAACTGGGCGGAGACTTGTTTTAGTCAGTAGCTGCCTGTTTTAAATACGTGTGTTAAGGGTTTAGGGGTCGTGCTGTTGTGCGGTCACGGAGCAGAGGGATGCGGGTTTACATCACATCAGCCCTCATCGCGCTGACAGCTGTCTCACATTAACATAAGTCACTGTCAGAAGTTTAAGGGGAAAACTATTGAAACAAAGCTTAAGCTCTGAAACAGTGCAGGCAACAAAATGCACACTTAAGTAGAACCGCAAGAAAAATCCTGAAGTTTGAGGTATTTTAAACTGCAAAACGAGAAGTGCTGCTGAAATGCTCATGTCAGTGTCTTTAAATATTGTAGCTGTATCTGGGCTTGCTCGTGTATCGGGTCTGTCTTTCAAGCAGTTCCTTCATAATTGGCGGGAGGTCCAAGGGATCGCTGAGGGAGTTTGTGTTCGCTCAGACACATGACAAATTAGAGGGACCATTGGTTGTAACATTGACATCTAGGGCAGAGTAACGGACAAGTTTAAGGTCAGAGCTGTGATTTTTAAGTGGTCATTAAATCAGTGACAAAATTAAGCAGATTTAAACAATTTCTACTTGTGTTGGATACAAATAACTACCAAGAATGACTTTCAGCTTTTGGGTTTTGAACTACAACCTCCAGTCTTCTGATTGCCGCTTGAGACTAAAGTCTCCTGAATGTTTACAGCCTTATGTGAAACAGGTTTTGGATGGAGAATTGCTATTGTGGCGTCCATAAGTTACATTTTAACTTCAGTTTGTGGAAAGCAGCGTTCTGACCTGTACTGATGATTTTGTTGCCACTGTTAGATGACAGTCCGTGATGCCCTGAACCAGGCAATGGATGAGGAGTTGGAGAGGGACGAGCGAGTGTTCCTGCTGGGTGAGGAAGTCGCCCAGTATGACGGTGCCTACAAGGTAAGTTTAAAGCTTAGACTGCAAGTGAAGTTCCTGGAGGCAGTCAGACTAATGGTGGTTACTGGTGCAGGTGAGCAGAGGACTGTGGAAGAAGTATGGAGACAAACGAATTATTGACACTCCAATCTCAGAGGTGAGATACAAACAGCCTGCCCAACAGATGTTTTCCACAAATCTAAGTATCCCCACTGGTGGTGTTGGACTCATTTTAGCAACTTTTTGTTTTTGGTGCAGATGGGGTTTACTGGTATTGCCGTGGGAGCTGCTATGGTAAGTCTGACATGTTCCTGATGGGATATACTAAACACTGACTTTTGTAACATTTTCACTTGAGTTTGTTTAAAATGTCATTCTAAACACTGAATAATAACTTTTAGTCAAGAATTACCTGAGATAATGGGCGTAAGTTCAACATCTTCATAATTACACTTGAATTCTAAGCAGTAATTCAGTTCTGTGCACACTTCGCTCTCTACAGACCTGAATTATGGCTCCATTGCCCCCCCAAATTAGCTTTACACCTCAAGAAGGCCAATAAAGCAGTACACGGGCAACTCCCAAGCCACCTTGACTTGTATAATAAAGCACTTTTCCTACCTTGAAGCCATAAATGCCAAAATAAGAGTTCCTTTAGACTAGAATGCTTCAAAGTACAGATTATGAAAGCTCTTCAGATTCACAAACTACCTGATACTTAAAACTTGCAAGTGACAAATTCCCTAACAGGATCAATGTCCTCTTGCAGGCTGGTCTGAGACCCATCTGTGAATTCATGACCTTTAACTTCTCCATGCAAGCCATTGACCAGATCATCAATTCTGCAGCAAAGACCTACTACATGTCAGCTGGGCTACAGTCAGTCCCAATTGTTTTCAGAGGCCCTAATGGAGCATCAGCAGGTGTCGCTGCACAGCATTCACAGTGCTTTGCTGCATGGTGCGTTCAAGACGTCACTTTACTGTTTGCAGTAACCCTAGCTGATGTTTGGCAGCTCTGACATCAGTGTGGTCATTTGTCTCCAGGTATGGTCACTGTCCAGGACTGAAGGTTGTAAGTCCATGGAACTCAGAAGATGCTAAAGGCCTCTTGAAATCAGCCATCAGAGATGAAAATCCTGGTGAGATGCCACACTGAAACGCTTAAAACTTGGACAGTCACCCTGCATATCAATGTTCAGGCACTGCTAGCTCAGTTGATTACAAAGGTTTTAATTAAACAAGCCAGCTGGTCCCTATGTGTCTCGGTCAAATAGTAAATCAAACATTGTTGGACTGCAACTGACTAGTCCTTGTTCTGCTCTGAAGGGTAACTTTAACGCAACAAACACTTCTCCCAGCTACCAATCAAGGCACTTGTCCCTCATTCACAGGATGAGGTGCTACCAGGAGAAGCAGAAATTATTCCCCTAATAGTTTGAAAGTATTTAAAATGGCATAAACATCAGCTGAAAATGCAGCTTGAGTGAGTTTGTAGCAGCCTGGCTGTTCAAACAGACATGTGAACTGAATCTGTCTGCAGTGGTGGTCCTGGAGAACGAGCTGCTGTATGGCGTTCCCTTTGAGATGTCAGAGGAAGCGCAGTCCAAAGACTTCACCATTCCCATTGGAAAAGCAAAGATTGAGAGACAAGGTGAGTGACAGAACACCAGGATCTGGATCCCAAGTTTTTAACACTTAGGCTTCAAAAGTCATTTCTGAACATGTCCTTTTCAGGCAATAGTATCACCCTCGTTGCTCACTCTCGGTATGTTGGTCACTGCCTGGATGCCGCAGCTGTCCTTGCCAAAGAGGGAATAGAGTGTGAGGTAATGCAACACCTATTGACTGGCTGAGCTAGACTGCTCAGAAGCGCCTTAACCATTTCTTGTCTGTCAGGTGATCAACCTTCGGACCATCCGACCCATGGATGTGGAGTCTATTGAGACCAGTGTGATGAAGACCAATCACCTGGTGACTGTTGAGGGTGGCTGGCCTCAGTTTGGGGTTGGAGCAGAGATCTGTGCCAGGATCATGGAAGGTAATCTAAACTCAAACTAATTTAAAAAAAAAAAAAAAAAAAAAAATTGGCACACATAACTGGTTCCCTTAAACTCTTAGATCTGGATCTTCAGGAGCCAAAGCATAGATGACACATATTGGGATTGACACTGTAATTGCTCGTGTATTTACTAATAGCTGTTCAGTCTGAAGTCACAACCTCTAATTATTTCAGGCCTCGAGACTAACATGCCTTTAATTTCTCAGGTCCTGCCTTCAACTACCTGGATTCTCCTGTTACCAGAGTAACTGGCGTGGACATCCCCATGCCATACGCTAAAATCTTGGAGGACCACAGCCTGCCGCAAGTCAAAGACATCATTTTCTCTGTGAAAAAGACCCTCAACATCTGAGACCCTCAGCCACCGGAGTTCTTGTTTACAGATGGTGGCAAAATATCTAATGTGTAAATACCGCCAAACGCTCCAGATGTTGAACAATGCACACAGCTGTGTAGCTCAGAGCAGTGGACACTGTTTCAGTCATCCCAGCACCTGTGTTAACTCTGTTACTAACTTAACTGTCTGTGGCTCTGGCTGCTCTCTTGCACTTTTCCCAATTTTAAAAAGAGAAGAAAAAAATGTATCATACAATCTGTTGGCTGTAATTTATTGTCAAATTAAATTTTTGACTCTTCCCAAAGTTTACCAATTAGTCTGGACTCTAAAGTATCTGTAAACTGTTCTTGGCTATTTGCTTTCAATTACCCTTCTCAAGAGGTTTTTCAGATTTGGATAATTTTTATTTTTCCACTGGGATGAAAGTCATCCTGCTGCTGCCTTTAAAACGCACACTTCACGTAACTCCTCAGACTTGGGGTTTGTCTTTAAAAATGGGGAAAATGGCACCGCTGTGAGCTGGAAACATTTAATGTAGCGGCTCATTTCTGTTGACTGTTGCAGAAATAAACTTTGATCCTCATGTTTGGTTTGGTTTACTACATCTACACCATCCTGCCCACAGTTGAATTGTTTGACCAGATTTGCACTAAAGACCTCATCTTGAGAGAAACCCATGGAAACGGAAGTTTCTGAAGACACTTGACTAATCTGAACTAAAAGATTGAAATATGCTGGCTGAGAAACTGCAGGTGGACTGCTACTGTGACAGATTAAAATTGTTGGAAAGAGGTCTGAGTGATGGGAAGAGACTTAAAGAAAACTCTTCCCAACCCAGAATGTGAGCTGTTTTATCCAGAGGAACTTTTTTTTTTTTTTTAAAAGGACAAAACAATGGTATTGTGTGGGGAAAAAAACTTAAGGTTACACACTAAATAGCAACTATGTTCTTTCCAGTAGGTCAAATGAAAACTGAAACATTTGGATTTCCAGAGTAATAATATGTTGCAGAGGCCTGGACCAAACTCCATAAAGGCCTAACTTCAGATTTTATTAATCCCGTGAGGCCTGAAGTGACGTGCTCTAACATTCACACATCAGGGGGAGCTTAGAGTTCAGTATCTTGCCCAAAGACACGTTGGCATGCAGACAGCAGCCGCCGGGGATCACACCACTGACCTTCCAATGAGCACATGATCTGTCTCCTAAGGAAGCGCCACCTTGGGCTCAGTCATGACTGGGACCTTACAAGGTTAATGAAGTGCAGTTACTCATTGTATTATGACAACAGAAAGTGTGTTGTTAGTTTAAATTATTGATGGAGTTCAACAGCTCTGAAAGAAGAATACTTTCAACTGTTTGTTATCCAGTGGTTTTACTGGTTGAGATTAAAACTGGTTCATGCAATAGAATCAGTCACACAGTGTCAGCCAGTTTTCCCGACTAATCCTTGTCCTGGACTAAAAGCAAACTTAGAAGATTTTTTTTTTATTCTAGGGTTAGGTTTCATCCACACCTGAGAAACAGAGCCTCAGTGAATTTGTACATTTTGGTTTTGAGGACACTCAGTCAGCAGGAGAACCCACAGGCCCAGGGTGCACCTTACACTGGTGCCCAGTTCAGTTAAAAAGAGGAGAGTTGTGTTGGGAAGGGCATTTGGTGCATGATTCATGATCTTTATGCAGATTAAAATAATTCTGGTCAAAGTCCTGGATGGAGGCAGATGATGTGCTGTCACAACCCAGCGACTGTTTATGTGATGTGGATTAAAAAGATGCATTATGCTAATTTCCAGGTCTGTACTTTTGAGCCTTTATCAGCACCTCAGTACATCCTGTCTAAACAGTTTCCTCATTGGCTGCCCCTCATCTGGCTCCCACAAAGAGAATTTGGTGCCTATTAGCTATGCCTCTTTATATACAGACTTCATTATTTATAAATTGTTTAAACATATACACTGGTATATTGTGCTCATATGTGACAGAAAATAGGGAAAAAACATCACGGATACCCTTTAAGAGCAGCAATAAACAAGAGTCAATGTAGCCTTAAACATTTTTATTGGTTAACTTTTTGCAGTAAGAATCTCAGTTTCAGACTCGCTGTGCTTCCCCTGTCTGAGCGTCAGATCTGAGATCAGTCGGGAAACACAGCGATCTACAACTTAAACATAAAAATAAAAACCATCTCTGAGACTCTGAGAAACCCCAACGGACCAAACCTCGTTACAAATCAGAGCGAGTTACAGAGTGTCCTGCTTCAGGAAGCTCTCAGACTGAACTGAGCAAACAGATCATCATTTATAAACTCTTAAATGTTACAGGTCTTTGACTTTGTAATAATCCCATGAAAAGAACATCACACTCTGGTTCAAATTACAGTTACAAAAAACCCCCCCAAACCTATCTAACATTCATTTCCACTGTAATCAGGACCGAAGTGCAAAAAATTATCTTTTCTGAAACTTATTAGTAAACTTCACTGAAATTACAGTCTAAGGAACTTTTTTTGGTATTTATCACATCTTTAAAGGCTTTTTACACATTTCCCACTGTGTTCGTGTCGTGCCAAAAAAGTTCCTCTAAAAGCTCTGATACATTAAACAATCTCCTGAAAACCAAACATAAGAACACTAACTACCACTGAAAGTCTGTTTTAATGGTTACTCAGTGGCTATGATGTCTGCAGGCGCCCGAATCTGCAATCCTGCCATCGGTCCAGCATGACACGAAGAAACGATGCATAAAAGCTTCGCTGTGCATCAAACAAGCACACCAAAGCCTTCGATCGCTTCAGTTTGGTTCATCAAAGCTAACAAAAAGTCCAGGTCCTTTTCTCGGGTGTGGATCTACTCCGCTCCCAGCCTCAGTCCTTTGAGACGTCACAGTGTTCAGAATCAAACTCGCACAATCTTCTCCTGCCAGTTTGTAAAAATAAAGATGGCGTAA
Organism: Haplochromis burtoni; assembly: GCF_018398535.1. Taxonomy (NCBI): domain Eukaryota; kingdom Metazoa; phylum Chordata; class Actinopteri; order Cichliformes; family Cichlidae; genus Haplochromis; species Haplochromis burtoni. Next base: position 275,453 of record NW_024582708.1, on the reverse strand, counting down.
CAGCAGCAGGATTAGAAAATTTTCACCTCCTGATAGCTCTGACAGTCCAATGAACACGGAGTCCACGACGGTCACTGATGGCTTTAGTCAAAGTGGTTGAGGATATCCAGTCTCTCTGAAGCTAAAAGTGCAGCTTGTACCCCCCTCTCATGCATTTTACATGGCATCACAAGCAGTTTATTTTTTTTTTGTAAGAGTAACTGCGTAATTACAGGGAAGTGCTTTGAGATTCAATAGATATCCAGAATTTAAGAAAAACTCCATGGAGGGAACTGCTCGGACTTTACTGAAAGTTAAGGTGTGTTTAAGTGTAAATCTTATGAGCAGAAAAAGATTCAGTGTTATGAGAATCAAGCCATAATGTAATGAGAATAAAAATGTGCTGGCCACTTGAGGCTGTCTCCAAACACGAGCCAATCCCCATAGAGTCATATTGTTAAATGGATGACTTTACAACAAATAAAAACATGTTTTGGTCTGTAATGGATAGTTTTCCACTTTGTATCAACTTTATAAGCAGTGGGTTTTGATAGAACTGGTAGTTTTGGAGATTGTTAGGCATACAGTTAGAGTGGGAAGCTACGGAAACAAAGCCAGGTGTAACCAATCGCTGCCTGCTAGGCCTCACTTGTGCTAATCTGAGACTCTGAAGTGGCCCTAGCCGCTCTATATACAGCTTTTGGATGACTAACATTAAAGTTTTGGTGAATGGAATTTGGCAGTAAATCAATGAACTAGCTTAACAGAGTTTCCTGACAGAGAGCGCTGTTCAATGTTTAGCAGCATCTCATCTTCTGCTACTAAAAGTTCAAAATACTATAAAGAGAATATTTTGGTTTTAATGTGAAAACTTGTGACCGAGTGCAAAACCTTAAAGCACGATCAACTAACAAATAATCAAAACAAAATGACTTTATTCTCATAACGTTTATTTTCTGTTGCTATATTTGACTTTACTAACATAATATTTCAATATCATGTGGAATAATTACTTTAATCTTCAAACTAAAAGAGCAAGAGGCCCAGTGTTTTTTACTCTTTTATTCTCTAGGTCATTGTACTTCATCCTGTTGCTGTTCTTGTGATTTGAGCCAAATTTGTTATTTTCCTTTTTAAATCTGAATTTTCTTTAATTTGCTATGAGTTAAAATGAAAGGAAGAATTTGTTGATTTTCAGTCATAATTGATCAGCTGTGGGTGTTTTGCTGTTAGTCACATTGGAGCAGTTTTTGTGTTCTTGGGCTCAAACTGAAACAGAGCATTTATAGTAAAGCTCTTATTACTTTCCCTCTACAGTTACTAACCATGCCAGGGAAGAGGGCGGGGACTCTGTGCTGCTCTCTGATTGGAGGAGGGGCCTGCAGTCTTAAGGAGCTGACAGATCTGATCGTCCGACCTCCGAGTGTCCCTTCAGCAATCCGAGCCTCACAACCACCACCCTCTTCTTTTTCTGCTCCGAGTCCTCATCATCATCATCATCATCATCGTCGTCATCCTCCTCCTGCTGCTGCTCCTTTGCCTTTCGTTTCACTCTCTCCTTCCTCTTCTCCTCCTTCCTCTGCTTTTTCGCCCTCTTCTTTCTCTTCTTTTCTTCTTTTTCCTCCTCTGCACGATCCTCCTCAACCTCTTCCTCCTCTTGCATCCCGTCCTGCACTTCCTCTTCAACTACCTCCTCTTCTACTGCCATCACCATTTCCTCCTCTTCCTCCTCCTCTTCATTGTCATCATCTTCCTCCTCCTCATCTTTCTCTTCTTCCTCTTCCTCCTCATCTGTCATCACTTCTCCCATCTGTTCTTTCAGTTGCTCTTCTTTAGCGTTCATCCCGGCGTCTCCATCCTGTGTCGATCGATAGAAACAGTCAAAAACAGCGCCCGTGTGGTCAAAAATATCACTTTAAGAGTTTAAAGTATGTTTACAGCTAGCTGGTTGAATTTCATGTTAAATGACCAATCTAACATTTTTCTAAATGTAAACAAATCACATATAAAGCTTGGATTCCCTCGCCCCCACACAGCAATCATCATGAAGTCCATTCATTTGTGCTGAGCAAAGATCTTTGACTGTTTTGTTTAATCTTCCCCACAGCCACTGAATAGTCATGGCAAGAATCGTGGTCTTAAAATAAAAAGGGAAAAACAAAATGAAACTATATTGTATAGAAGTTGAGACGAGCATTAGCACCTCCAAGTGTCGGAGCAGAAAAGGGTGAAAAGTTGCTACGCCAAGTGGTGGAGTTCAAGTATCTCAGGGTGTGTCTCATGAATGAGGGGAGCAGGGGATTTGTGCACGGGTTTGTTTTTGTGACAAGTTTAAAAACCAAGCTGTAAATTTTCTGGTGGAGCCACATTCCTACCCTCACTTACGTCTACAAGCTGTGGGTACTAACCAAAAGGGTGAGATCCCACATACATGCAGCAGACGTGTCTGCGCTTTCCCTTAGAGATGTGGGAGGGGCTCAAAGTAGAGCCAGCTGAAGGTGTTCAGCATCTGACCAGGATGCCTCCTGGTTCAGAGGTTATGTTATACTGGGAGGAGACCCTGAGGCTGAGCCACGACACATTGGCTTGGGAATGCCTCACTGGTTGTGGTGGCTGGGGAGTGAGAAGTCTAGCCCCCAAGAGCTGGACCAACTAAATGACAAAAAAAATAATAATTGTTTTTTTAAATGCAAGAATGGATGGATGATTTTATACGAGGATGTAGATTAGTCCAGGCCTTTATAATCAAGGACATGTTTATTTTACAGATTCATTAACGCATGTGAATTAAACACATGGCTGGTTAAAAAAAATAAAGCACAGCCCAGAGGACTTCAAACATCCCCGACGTCCTCACAGTACCCGACCCCACAGAGCACCTGCAGGGCTCACATAATCACTGTCTTGACGTATTTTGGTGGCATGAAGAGTTTCATTTTTAAAACTTGCTTGATTCTATAGTTCACACATTAGTTCAATTTCAGCCACATCGACACAGATTGCATATTTATCTTGTTTTCAGTCCAGCCCTACCGGTGGTGACACTCACCATGTCTTTGCCATTTCGCAGTCTGTGCAGCAGCAACCTGACGGTGTCTTTGTTCTGGCACAGGCCCATAGTGTTGAGGATTTCAAGGGCGGACCCGGAGCAGCCCTGCAGGCGGAGCTCAGCCCCCAGAGCGGCCTGCAGGAAGTTGTTCTTCCAGATGTTCCTGGTGAAGAGAGGGATGGAGAGCGCCACCACAGTCCGTCGCTCCAGCAGCATGAAAGCCTGCTCCTCTGTCAGCTGGCTGTCGAACAAATAAAGAAAATTCAAACTGTTGACCCATGTTTGCTTGGATGAGATGAAGTCTTAGTACTGATGTAAAAACATTCTGAGTCAGACTTACCTGTTGCTCTTGTAGAGGGCATTGATGTCTGGGAACAGTGAGCGGAGGCACGTGGTGACAAGCGGAGCCTTTTCCTGAACCCAGTTCAGACATCGCCGCCAGGGGAAGGACGACAGCGGTTTTTTCCCAGATACCTTCTGATGGAAGGGATTGTCTGACAGTCGCGACAGCGTCTTCATCTAAAACATCACCAGGAAACACAAGAATGCAGGCAGTCACGATTACATAACAAAAACAGCTACCAGTTAAGAAAACATCAAATACGAGATGTCAGGAAGCTTCTTTCCTCACCTCATTTTTCAGCTGTTTGCTCCAGAACTCCATCATGGGTTTCCGGGCACCTTTAGAGGACCAGAGCATTTGGAAAGCAGCTTTGTAGCTGGACTTGCTAACAAGCAGCGCTGCTTTGCTCTTTTTCCCCATCCTGCAACCTGCCGCCTTCTTATCATTCACCTGCGACTGCACACACACACACACACACAGTAAGAGTGTTTTTAAAACACCAACACACCAATGACAACTTCAAAAAAAATGTGCTTACAAAAGCATTTCAGTACAAGATTTGTGATTTGGCTTGGAAAATCTGAAGTGGATTTTTCCACAGTTTTAACAGACAACATTTATCAAGGAAGTAACTGACAGAGAAAAACTGCAGATGGCAGAAATGCAGAAAAAAATAAGAGGAAATTGCAGATTTTGATGGCAGACAGAGACTGTATATAAAGAACAGAAGACATGATGTCACCAACTGGTCAGTGAAGGTTATGAAACCTGCACATATGGTAACAAGTTACCAATTAGAGAGCAAAGCCACCATAAACCATAATCTTATTGTCCTTTTTCCTCACAATGATGAGAAGACTCCAATTTATAAATAAATATCATGATGAATTAAGTAAGAATTGAAACTAACTGAAAAAGCAAAAACTTCTGTGAAGTTTTTATTGAGATCAAACATTACATAAAACAAAGAGTCATTTTCCCCTAGTTTTCCATACACTTTAAATTTTTTATTTATTCATTTATTTTTTTTAAATCAGAGGAGTTGCCCCATGTGGTCCAAGAAAAACAATGTTTTCTTGGACCGCAAACCCGGAAGTTGCATCCCTCTACTTGCAGCTTTACCTTTTTATCTAAGACCCTTCCAACAGATGAACATATGCTTCATATGTCTAAAAATAAACCGAAGCCGACTTCTGTCTGTACAAAGGATTCAAACCACTTTTGATAAACTACCAAAACAGTACTCTGAGCCAGGACTCTAGTCTATGGGACAGAAAAGTAGCTATGAAAAGAATATGAAGAAACAACTGCTATGTCCAAAAATGCAAGTGTTTTGCTTTGAAGCACAATTAGCTGCAGCTCAACTAAGGCTAGGCCATACTTTTTGTTTTATGAATTTATACCACAACACAGTACATTGGGTCAACCAGGTAAGTCGTTTGGGACACAATGGTAATGATAACCCAAGGAAAAAGTAGAGCTCCTTCAGAAGATGGGGTGAGACTAAAAGGAAACAACTACAAACTCAGGAGCTCATGTTCAAAAACATCAGCAGATTTCACTGTGAAATGCTGCCCCCTGGTGGGAGGGGTGGGGGGGTAATTGCAAGCGATACCTGTAACTAAAGGGGAAATACCTGCTGCCCTACACGTGCTTATATACACAATAGAGAAGCTGAACTTTCACACCATCTGTCACACACACAGACCGGTTTAGTCGGAGGCGGCTTCAGCCACAGATTCCGTTTCCCGCTCTGTTTGCGTTTGCATTTGCTCCGGATCACCTGCGCGCACGTCTCGCACAGGAAGGACTTTTCGTGGACCACGCAGCCCGGGAAGGCCCAGTGCACAGTTTCCGGGGAGGTGAACGTGTACACCGCCCTCCGGTTGAAGGACCGACCGTGCCGCTCGAACTCGAGCCTGCAGCAGGAGCAGTTTTTGTCCTCCGGCCGCCTCACTCGCCGCGGACCTCCGCGATGGACCGCCGGAGCAGCCAACTGAGAGTCTTCAGCCTTTTGGGGGTGTACTCCGGTCTGTGCCTCCACTTCATTCCCAACAGGGCAGTCTACCTCTGCACCCACAGTGGGTTCTGGAAGCTCCATTTGCAGGGACTCAGAGGGCTGCACCAGGACGCTCTGCACGGGCTCTCCCGGAGGATTGGTGGAAGAGCTCGCCAAGTTTGTGTCTGCAGTGTGGGCATAGTCGTGCTCGTTAGATTCGGCTGAGGGACCCGTTTCCTCATCGTTCCCCGCGTTGGCGTCAGCATTTTCACTCGCCATCATAACTTCAGTCTTCTGTTTGTGGTGAGATACGCAGAGAGAAAAACTCTGTCCGGATCCGGTTCACAGCAGAGGGCTAACGGTGTGAGCTAACGTCAAATCCCGCCAGCGTTATCCTGGAATCGCTGCCCGGCGGAACTCCTTTAAGGGCCTTCACAGATATGTGCGAGAGAAAATCTGGTTGATATTCGGTGCAGTGCAGTGAAAATAAAGGCAGACTTCCAGCTGCAAAAACTCAGCAACAAATGGAAAACAGACGAGCTGAGAGCTACAGGATGTAGTCTCTGATAAATAAAACAGATCGTGTCCCTATTGGGTGACCGGTTGTTCTGAGCGCCCCCTGTGGTGGGAGGTAATTGCTACACTCCCAAGCTCATTATAATCAGAACTGAAAAAATAAATCAGCCACGCTTCCAGTTTAGGGGTCACACCTCCTAACCCACCCAGCCACTTGGGTGTGGCTCTCAGTGTACTGTCCCAGCTTTCATCTTACATCCTGGAAAGTCTCCAGGGCACTTTTGCACAGTCTGCAATGTGAATCCTATTGGCCATGGCAGACTCCTGCCTCTGTGGATCTGCTGTCTTTTTAAGCTGGCCTTTTCTAGCCACTGATAGGATTTCTTGATATCACCCACTTCCTTTATGTGTCCTCATCACCGTTTGTCTTCTGCTGCCTAAGGCATTTTTGAGCAGCTCTTTTCCGGGATGCAGCTTCCTGACGTATTTGTGAACACACTGTGTTTAATTCTAGATTGTGGTTCCAAAATTCACGAATCCTTGCCCTCCCTCTTTCCATTGATTATAGAGACAGAGGGATTCTGGGCTTTGGGTGGAGACCTCTGTGCATTGTGAAGATTTTTCATATTGATATCAGTGGCATCAATCTCCTCCTCCCATGGTCAGCTTAATTATTCATTCTTTCTTTCTTTCTTTCTTTCTTTCTTTCTTTCTTTCTTTCTTTCTTTCTTTCTTTCTTTCTTTCTTTCAATAAATATACTTATTTGATTATTTCCTTGACTGGCTTTCATATATCTTGTGTAATTCATATTTATACTTTGATAGCTCATTTGTTTTCATATCTATCAAGTTCCTTTTTTATTTTCTGATTCATTCAAGCTGCACACTGTAGGTTAGGCGAAAACAACAGTTTGTCCTGTACATATTGCAGAAGTGAAGGGGGGGGGGGTGTTCAGATTACAGTTTTAAGGTTTACAGATTTTAGTAGGTTATTAGTAGGTTATTTTAGATTTATTTATTTTTTTTAAACACACCTGCATGTGTTTCTAGACTGCTTTATTTACATTCTCCACTTTTATTTTGGCAGATCTTACCGGAAGTCTTTAGTATTAATTATGACGGACATACAGGTTAGCTAGCAATAGCTCTAACCTCCATCTGTGTTTGTGGTTGAAGCGGTGGTTGGTAGTGATGAAGCCGTTATAGGTAAGACCCGACTGACTTTTTAAATATATATTTTTATGAAAGTATCGGTGTGATGCTTTTTTCCCCTTACAGCTATGATGCTAACGAGCTAGCAGGCGTTAGCCGCAGCACACTGGTCAGCTTCAGTGAGACAGATACCAGCCTTTAACTGAACTATGATCACTCAGGAGGCCTTTACCTGATTGTTTTCATATATCAACAAGGTTACATTTAGGTTAGATTTTCGAGGAATATTTGGTCTGGGGAATATCTAAACTTTACCTCTCTAAGTAATTCAGAAATTCTTCAAAAATCTAAATAAATTAAGTTGTAATTATTAAAAACAGACCCAGAATAGGAAATTAGTCAGTGGAATTGCCTGTGTGTTTATCTGCCAAGCACAAAGACTAAAGTGACATTTACAAATCGTTTTTTCACATTGATATGAAATGGAGATATGCAGTTAGTAACTTTTATTCCTGTGCTAATACAGTTAATAGTATTTATGTATATTTTTATATTTTCCTTTATTAGAGTAAATGTGAGAAATTCACGTTTCTGTCGTCTGTACTTAAGACGTTATTAGGGCTCAAAAATTTGAGCTTTGGTGAATTTAAAAACCAAATTTTACTCAGTTCGAAATGTTTTAACTTGGTTTGTGGTACAAGGATCAAATTTTGCATGGCTTCATGAAATATAATAACGTTTTTGAACCTGCAAGCTATAGTTTGTGGTAACTATTGTGATTTGCATACATAAAAATCTGTTTGTCAATCATGAATATGTACATATGAAAAGAAGATGTACAAAGTGTAGCAGAGACTTATGAGACTGAAGACTGCCAGTTTTAATAACCCAAGCATTTGGGAGTCTATGGAGTTGTTTTATTATTAATATTGTTAAATGAATGAGTGGAAAGGCAGTTGGTCTGATAACATACCGGAAGAGGTTTGGAGACATCTAGGGGAGATGGCCGTGTACTTTTTACCAGAGTGTTTAACAGAATCCTGGAGAGTGAGTGGGTGTCTGTGGAATAGAGAAGAAGCGTACTGGTGCATATTTTCAAGAATAAGGGTGATATACAGAGCTGTAATAACTACAGAGGGATTAAGTTGATGAGCCATACCAAGAAGCTAGGTGATGATCAGTGAGCTGCAGTACAGCTTTATGCTGAGAGAGAGCGCTACAGAAGCAATGCTTGCTTTGAGAGTGATGATGAAGAAGTGTAGAGGAGGTCAGAAGGAGTTGCGCTGTGTCATTTTGAATATAGAAAAGGAATACGATAGGATGCAAAGAGAGGAATTGCGGTACTGCATAAGGAAGCCAGGAGTGGCAGAGAAGAGTGTGAGGGTTGTGCAACACATGTATGTGGACAGCGATACAGTGGTGAGGTGTGTAGTAGGAGTGACAGATGGGTTCAAGGTTGGGGTTGGATTACATCAGGGAAATCTGTGGACTGCGATGTTTGCAGGGACATTGGGATCTTTTCTGAGAGTAGGGTAGCAAGAGAACCTGGAGTGATGGAAGTACAGACAAGTACAGAATTATGAGCCCCTCTATGAAAATTTCATTTTAAGGAGGAGAAAAGTGTAACATTGAAGCTGCAATGAGTAGAGATAAAAAGGTGGATGAGTTTACCATCCAAAGCAACAAAGAGTGCACAAGAGGTGAAGACTAGAGTGCTGTCAGGGTGGAGAGGACAGTGAGTGTCAGGGGGGATTTTTCACATTAGGATAGCAGCAAGGGTAAAAGGAAAGTTTATAAGTTGGTAGTGAGACCTGCAATGATGTATGGTTTGGAAGGGGCAGAGTTACAATGCTATTTGTTGAGAGTGGTGTGGATGAACAAGATTAGAAATAAGTACATAATAGGGACAGCTGAGGTTGGAGCAATTTGGTGACAAATTAGAGCAGCAAGGCTGAGATGGTTTGGACATGTGCAGAGGAGAGATACTGGATATACTGCACAAAGGATGGTGATTATGGAGCTGCCAAGCAGGAGAAAAAGTAGAAGACCAGAGAAAAGACTCATGGGCGTAGTTAGGACATATAGAAGGTTGGTGTGAGAGAAGAGGAGGATGCTAGAGATGGTGTGAAATGTAGGCAGATCCCCCGTGGCGACGCCTAAAGGGAGCTGCCGAAAGAAGAAGAAGAAGATGATGATTTTAAATGACTGAGTTTATGCCACCTCTGTTTGCTCATCAAGGCTACATTAGCCACTACCACGTCAAGCAAACTATCAGCTGTTGAGTAGCATTGTAGGTAATGTGGGTGCCTGAATATGACAGGAAGGAAGAATGAGTGGACTAAGAAAACCTCTGCAGTGCTGCTGCAGTCATTTTGAACCACACCAAATTAAAATTAAACATAGGAGAAGCAGTGTTTGGAGATTTTCAGCCTTTCAGCCACAGCTGGGTCTGATTTGTGATTTTAAAACTTAATCACGGCTCATTAAGATGCTGTTTGAGTTCCATTAATCAGTCGCCGTGTGAGCTTCATTCATCTGATTTAAGAAACGCGTCTCTTCCCCTTTCTTACCGGCTGGCCGTGTGCATAGGACATGTCGGCAAACTCGAGACTAATCAGCCTCGATTAGTCTTCCTGATCGTGACGGCCGCTGCATCAGCTTGTTGCTCGTCTCCATGGCAACCGTCTCACAAGCTGTTCGCCCTCTTGTTGCAGGTGTTTGTGGAAACTGAGAAATGATCTTCTCGACCACCTGAACTAAGAAGAAACATTGACTGCAGATGGAGAATGGAGACCTGGGTCACATGGTGGGTAGTAACCAGTTTTAATTTTATAACACAATATGATTTCTTTTATAATATCCAGTATTTAAAAGCATTGCCATCACATTAGCCAGAAAATACCATAAGAGAAAAGTAATGCTGTCAGTGATGAGGTGTATGACCAAAAGCTCAGGATATTATTTTTATTAGTATTTTTCATAAGAAGGCGTTTACTGGTTTATTGTGGCTCATTTTTCTGTCAGGACTATATAGAATATGAAACTGTTAACTGTTATCTGAATAAATAAATAACTAAAACTACAATACAGTAAGATCATGAAAATAATAAGTTAATCCACACAAACTCCATTTAGACTTTGTCTTTCAAACTTTGTAGTGCAAATTATTCTGTCATGAAGGAAAAACACCAGTTAAGAGGCACTTTGGCTTGTTGTGCACAGGCTTGTCATTACTTACTGTTATTTTAATGACAAATCAGTGCAGCAGCTAAGAGGTTCCTAGACTATAGGAAGACTCGCTAATCAGCAGTTTAGAATGATGACACTCTGGAGAAAATTCAATTCATTTTTGTTTTATATAGGGCCAAATCACAACAGTTCCCTTGATGAGAGGCGAAGAAAATACCTGTTTTCATCTCTCTTTCTAACAAAACCAAAAACTAAACAAAGTACAAAAAACCTTTTATTCATCAGTTACACATGAAGATCAGATCATCCTCTGTGCCGCTGGAGTGGTGAGAGATTTGTTTTGACAAGTTGTAAAATGCAAGTTTTCAAATGGAGAAAACGATCAAAAATCAATGTTAAATTTATGAGAAAATATCTCATGAGGCATATTTCAAGAGTGAAGCTAAAGTATTTTGAGAAGCTTAGAATAAAGTCATCATTTTGGAGGAACAGACTCATTTTAAGAAGAGGAGCGGTGATGTTTTGAAAATATAAAGTCACAGAACAGTGTTTCACAAATAGTTTATTATTTGTGTGTGGGTATTGTTACGTAAAGCAGTTTCACCCCAGTTCTTTTTTATTCCTTGGGCCTCCAGAGACTACACCAGACTCAGTAGTCATTTCACAAAACCTTTATTCATCTTCAGTTACGCATGCATCTTCTAGAAGAGGAGATGTGCAAGGCCGGTGTCCCTCTGCAGATCATCACTTCTTTGTTTGTTACAACCAGTTTTATAGAAGCGACCCTATCATGTGTTGTAAACTCTTTGTTTGTGTATGTATGCGCGAGCACGTGAGTGCCTGTGTATGCGCATACCTGTGTGTGTATGTGAGTGCACATGAGAGACTGTGCGTCTCTGTATATGTGACTTCCTGTCGGCCATAAAAGTCCATCTCCCCTCACCCAAACTACACCAAATTCCTCTACAAAACATACAAAGCATAGTTAACAGATTACAAACACTGAGATCCCCACTCTGCATCCACTGGGCCATTGGCCTCTTGTTGTCTTACTTTTACAGCTAAGCATGTGAAGGGTCTCCTGCAAACCTACTTCTAAGTTGTGACAATTATGAGCTTTTATTACATTCAGGGACAATGGGTAACAGACTTCTCCTCTCTATACTATCTGTTCCATACAGTCCTAGCATCCCCCAACTGTAGTTTCCTGTTTCCTTTTATGGCAGGCAGACCCCCAGTGTCAATAAATTCCTCTCCCTCTACACAATTACACACACTCAGGCCTATAGCTAAATCAAACTGAAACACACTTCCCTATTTCTCTGATCTACTGCTGGACCCTCTCATCTAAGCAAATTTAACACATTATATTCTAATAATAGTTATCTTGTACTCACAGTATGCACACAATGAATTTTTAATATTATGTGCATAAGATATGAATGTAAATGAACAGCACATCAGGAGGATAGAAAAAGTGTCAGGAAGTGGACACCCCAAGAAAGAGAAAGCAAAATTTAAAAAAAAAATCAACATAGATTTCTTTGCTTCCTGTTTCCACTTCTACTTCTTCTATACCTGGTTCCCTGTCTCTGTGTGTCAGCGGAGCTTCTTCTTCTAGTTATCAACTAATTGTTTTTTTTTATATAATATCTTATAGTATTTAAAAAAATGACCGTTTCTGGGTCTGAAAAGTGAAGCCAACAGGGAAATATCTTAAACCTGCATTGTTTATAATGGCCACCAGGGGGTGATAGCTGTGGCTGCAAAAACACTTCCTATCCTATAGAAGTCTATGGGAAAAGGGACTTTTGCCCTGACCTCTGTAGACCCTCTCTTGATGTGTTCATGTCCTGACTCATTTCAGGTCTGATTGAATAAAACAATGAGTCCATTTTGTAAATTTTGGTCATTCAAAGTGGCAGAAAGGAGGATTATCCAGGCTGTGTTCAAGCTATGTGTCAGTGTGTGGTTTCAGTGTGTGGTTTCTACTACTAGTGGCTACTATAAATACATCATAATAAAACCCCCCAGTGGCTGTGTCTTTGTTCATTGATCTAGTAGGATTTAAAGAAGTCCTATCATGTGTGAAACTGAGGCCAGTATACAGCTATATTAAGTATACCATCCAGTACTAAATGGGCAGAGACTGAGATGAAGCATAGAGATGATTTTATATGCTTCCGTATTCAGTTCATTCAGTTTCACATTTGTTTGCTCAGTTGTAGATGATCAGTGCATTTGAACCTACCACTGTGCTTATATTTCCTCCCGAGGGAGCTGTTTGTGTAGCACATGGTCTGGACTTGACCAGTTTTTCTGGACAAGCAACAAGTCCTCATAAGGAAATTGTAAATCAGATCTGTTTGTCTGTCTGTCTGTCTTTCTGGCCTGTTTTTAGATCTCTGCCTGTCTGCTGGTCAGCTTTCATCCTCGCCTTTTTTTTTTTTTTTTGGTATGCAGCCATTTTGCTGTCCAACCTGTCCTCCTCTCTGCTAGCCTTTCACCAGCCAAACATGTCTGGCATTTGAATGATGGCACCTCTGTCCTTTTCTCTTTGTGTGATCTTTTTCTTGTCTTTTTTTGTGTAGATATTTTGGGGTTTCCTCACTCTGGTCATGACCTTCAGAAAACTATCCGAGGATAAGAACAAGGGAGATATGTTAAGCTGATGAAAATTGGTGCTTTCAAACCTTTTACTGCAAAATTCAGACACTTTAGTGTTTTAGAAATGATTTAATATTACAGATTATTGTAGTGTTGTGTCAAAAAACTAAAATCAAAGACCAAATTTAGTCAATCCAAACTCTCAAGCTGGTGCTAATATATTTGAAAAACATTGGAGTTGTAGCTTCAAATTCCAGTTTATTGAAAATCACTTTCAAAAAAAACTCTGAGAATATAGACAGAAATTGTCAAAAAGGTCCCCTGGGGTATTAAACTGTAGACACATGGACCCCTCCAGACCCACAGGGGCTTTCGCTTCAATTCAGAGAATGGTTTATTAGGCTTAACCTTTTCCACTCCCCCTTAAAATTCCAGTCCTGATGTCATCTCTGGCATGTGTTCAGCTCAGAAAATCCAGTATTTTCCAGTTCTGTGTTTACCACCATTAGCGGGTCACAACGACCTGAAACACTCCAGTACCTCACTCCTCTGCCGAACTATCACCTATCAAAGCAGCACATGTGCTCTCCATCCTCCACTATGTTCAAAGCCAATAAAATGGCATAAAGGAAAATCCAGATAAAGTACACAAAATACACACATAAAATTCGACTTTGGTAGACCTCGAAAACTTAAAATACTGATTACCTGTGCTCAGAAAACCACGTGTGTTGTGAGATAAAATGCAACACTCCCACAATTTGTAAGGCAATACATGAGGACTATAATAAAGTGTTGAGTAGTGCCAATCCATGTGACGCTTCATTGTTTAATGTTGATCTCAACCTCAAACTTGTTAAACAGTGTTTCCTACTTTTCCAGTACTTTTCTTTAGTAGAAGGGTCAAAGGTCAAAGTTATAATTATGTAATGCTCAACCGCAGGTTATATCATTCTAGTTCAGGGGTGGGTCACATGATAAACTGGTACTCTTGGGAAAGGCCTCATCAATAAGTTAAACTCAGTTCTGCTCAAATACAGTTTTATCTCTTTATAAACTACTACTGATAGGTGTAGAGCTGGCTTGGCCCTGACTTATCAAAGAATTAAGAAAGC
>NW_024582708.1:258948-260677 GCF_018398535.1 Haplochromis burtoni | reverse complement strand
GGGGGGAGTTATTTTTTCCTCCTTATCTTTCCTCATGTGGTGCATTTTTCATTGTTATACCTCTCTGACCTGTCTTCCCCATGTGATGTTTTGTGTAATGTATGTATGGTCGGAGGGTAAGATGGCGCCGCCATTGCGTGCAATAGGTTGGCAGCCTTATGAAACTTCCCCTTGTGGGATTAATAAAGGTATATAAAATCAGACATTACAATTAGGTGATTAAAAATGTGATCAACATTCTAAAAAAGAGCTGTGAATAAATTGCGCTGAAGTTTTGTTTTGTTTTTGTTTGATTTTTTTTTTCTTCTTTTTTTCTTTGTTCTTGTTCAGTGAAACAAATCTAGTCTGTTTTGGGCTTGAACAAGTAGATATAAGCCAGGTTCAATATTTGATGTCAAAATATAAAGGATAGACACATCACCAGCAAATGTGAGACCAGTCTTCAAGTCTGCATCTGAGAGTTGAGCAATGTCCGTGTCTGTCTTCTGTTTTGTCTCATACTCTTTATAGCACTTTGCCCAGGCTGAAACAGCTCGCAGCTGTGTGGTAGCCTAAGTCATCATGTTCAGTCTCATGCTCATGTTCTCCTGATTTTCATGCATATTAGGCCTGTTTTCACTGTTTAACCCCTTGAGTCTGCATGGGACTGAAAATCTAGGTACAATTAGGGCTGTGCGATATGACCAAAATCTCATATCCCGATACAAAACATCTATCATCCCGATAACGATATAAATCACAAAAATTTTACATTTTATGTACATTCTGAGAATCGCGGGCAGCTCGACTTGCGTAAAGTGTTTCCAGCTGGGCGTCGTGTACCTGGAGTCGAGTGTTTTAACCGAAGCATGAAACTATACATTTTTAGACATAAGTTGTAACAGCCGCCGTTTTCTTTGTGAGTATTTATTACACGGCGTGCTGCGGGGAAAAGCCTGTTCTAACAGTTTAGTCTAAGGTTTATTTTTTTAGCACCTGGCGGCTCTTTTTTACTTCTCATCCGTAAGTAGGGATGGGTATCGTTTAGGTTTTATCCGTACCAAGTACCAGTACCAAACCGGTACTTTTGAAACGGTGCCGGTGCTTAAACGGTGCTCGAACCGGTACTTAAAGAATGGAGAACACACACTTTGTCCAAAAACCTCTCATGTTTAGCTGTTTTTTGTTTGTTTTTTTTGTAAAAAGATAACAATGTTAACCTTTTCTGCAGCTATAGGGCATATATGGTATCACTCTTGGCTGGAAGCAGTGCTTAAACAATGGAAAAAAACACAAACTTTATCCAAAAACCTCTCATGTTGAGCTGTTTCCCTCTTTTTCTTTGGTCATTTTAGCCTTTTTGGCCAGGGTGAAGGGAGCATCTGCCATCAAACAAGAAGACAGCCGCATGTAACTACGACGGTGTTTGCTAGTTCACCTTACATGCATTAATTTAATAACGTGGTTAGCCTACTCAATGTAAATTATACACGAACAACTTTTGGGGGATGTTGCTAACTCCGGGTCCAATAACAGCCACCACACCCGCAGTAGATGTGCTCGGTGTGAGCTCTTGCAGCAAGCTATCAAATACGGCGCATTTCTCGGCTTTAAAACCCCCCCGCTATGCGTCGCCAGTTGTTTCATCAGATTCGAGGTGTTACCTCCTTTGCACAGTATCACCTTAAAGCACTTGTTGCAGGCTGCTGAGTTTGCATCTTTTGCTGTGAAGTACAGCCAGACTTTGACC
>NW_024582708.1:255494-256979 GCF_018398535.1 Haplochromis burtoni | reverse complement strand
TTCATTCATTTGCTTAACTTGTTTTGGACCGTAAACAAGGCACGAATAGGACACCGGAAACAAAGCTCCCCACAGGAGTTTCCGCACCTGAAGTAGCATATGCTAACGTGCACATAGTCTATTGATTCTCAAGTAGTATCACTATCAGGAGTTGAGGTAATTTCCATGGGAACGCAGTCATTGTTAACAGAATCTGTGGCCTGTTAATCATTAAATTCCTGTGGTATTCTCTACCATAGCTATTTGCATCTGTGGTTCGAACTTTGGCCCCAGAAGTTATGTGAAGTCATACTTTTCGGCACTGGCACCAGTGTATCCTTGGTGGAAACTGCTTCTAGATTGGGCAACAGCACTATATGAGTGGAAAAAGGGACATTAAGGCTGTGTCAGCTGAGATTAAATGGATAACATGGCAAGTGGTAGTCTGCTGGAAAGTCACCATTCAAATGAATGTCCAAACTATCCTGTTATAAGTACAGGAAATTTCAAGACACTAATCTTTAAATATAAAAATTTGAAATCTATCATAACACTGATACCCTCAACCAAATAGTTCTTAAATGTTTTATTTTTAGGGTCTTAGAGCTCATAAGAAGCTTTTAGAGCATGCACTGGACTAATTGTGCACATTAAAAAAAAATCTTTTATGTATACGGAGTATACAATAGTATGTTCCTGGCCCTGTGCTGGGAAAATATATATGATATACAGTTAGAAAAAATGTTACTGTGGCAACCTACTACATAGCTATTCTTCCGTCTTCAGCTGCCAGGTGCAACACATTAAGTTTCTAGTCAGCTGTAATTTTTCATGCAATGTAAAACACTTTTTATTTTCATATACAGTTTTATATGATAAAACTTGTGCATTCTGAATGTCTTATGTAACACTGAAGTGCTAATGAATTAATACAGGCTAGGTATTGAGTGAAATATCAGGTTATTATTAATCAGAAGATTTAGGAATGCTACTGGAGCTGATAGGCAGTAATTAATAAATACACACAACACAAAATGCTTTTGCAGGTACCATGTATTTAACCGAAACCAAAGAAAAATAACAAGAAAAGAAAAGGAAAACTTAAATAATCACTCCTGCTGCAGCTATTCAATTAATCAAAAACCCAGTGGGGGTGCACAAAGACAAGCAAATTCTTATTCTTATACCAGGCAATATAGATTCTCAAAAAAGTTCCCCATAAATAACACATGTTAACATCAAAAACACTGATCCACACTGAAGAGGAGAAAGTCCATGAGTTTTATCTGAATGTCCATGAGAGATGTCAAAGCGCTATTGTCCATAAACGGGGGAATGGTGTGTATGATTGCGGAAATCAGTGTATTCGGAAAATGGGGACAGAGCATCGTCTTTGATAACTTCCTACCAGTCCAGTGGAAGCTTCAATGCAGAATGATTCCTGCTCCTAGCCGTTCATTGGCTCGCCATCCTTTTTCATACCCAAAAAGGTTCACCTGGCCTGCA
>NW_024582708.1:236697-242070 GCF_018398535.1 Haplochromis burtoni | reverse complement strand
TCCTGGGATTCTGTGAAGCATGGCTGAATGAAAAATGAGTCCAAAAATCTCATGATGAAAGAGAGGCTGGGCTCAGGGGACTCGAGTTGCTGAGGCCTTCGCAAACCTCCAGAACAAAAAGAAAAACAAAAATGAAACACATTGAAATAAAAAGAATAATTTGCTAGTAGCTGGTTTTGGGCATCTGACCAGAATGTGGTGGTTGCTGGGGGACCAAGGGAAATTCTGCAGCCTGTTAATTCTTTCATAAGAATTTATGAGTTTTCCTTTCATAACACAACATTTTAGGTGGACATTATTTAAATAAATCACACAGACCTGATATAGGTATGTGGCATTAGACTGTGCTCGATTTAATACCGAAAAAGCATCGTAGTTTGTGACTGATATGTATGTGTTGCCACTAGGAGTGTTCTTTCATGTGTGATGATGGAGGGAGAGTTTATCAGAATAAGTGTGTAATTGGCACAGGTGGATGGCTCAAAGCTGTCAGCACAATGCCAAAACATTGTCTCTCTCTTAAAGCTTTGCGTCCTTAACCTGAATGTTTGTCTGTCTAGTCCTCAGTAATGCTAAAATTTCAGTGAAACAGAGCAGAAATTAATGTGGTGTGTCTGAGGGATACAAGAATACAGATTCATCCAGAATTTACACACCTTTATCCACACACAGTCTCTAGCTATTTCTTTTTTTTAACAGATGAGTTAGCCCTTACAATAGAACCATTGATTTTTCCTTTAGCTTCCTCTCACTGATCTAAATTGCCTTGCTCTTTTCAGAAAGAAACAAATTGATAAACTCTGCATTTACACTGTAATTTTTTTTATCAGTATATTACTCGCTTCCTCATTGGCTCTGTTTGTTTATGACCTGCTAATTTGTGCTGCTCTTGGCAGAATGCCAGTCATTACTAAAATAAAGTGGCTGCGTCTTGGTATAGCCATCCATCCATCTGTTTTTTTCCCCCCACTTATCTAATTCAGGGTTGTGGGGAATGGAGCCTGTCTTGCCATGGCACAAGAAATGGGGTACACCCGGGACAGGTTGCCAGTGTGTTCTAGGACATACACAGAGAAACAGACAATCATTCATACTCACATTCACACAAACTACAATACAACCAAATTAGAATCAACTTCAGTAATTGGGTGAGTCCCACTCAGGGATGTCCTTCTATATAAACAAGCAAATTGTTGGCAGATCACCTGGAAAACTTTCCCTTCCCATTGGTTCATTTGAAACCTTACACTAATTTGTCCCGCTTAGTACATCTCCCTCTGTGCTTTTTTTGGCTGACTTGGGAATGCCTCGCTGAAGAGCTAGACAAGTTAGCTTGGGAGAGGAAGATCTGGGCATCTCTGCTTAGATAGCATCCTCCAGGACCTGGACCAGTGGTAGACGATGGATGCACTGGATGGACAGATTATTAAAATAACATATAAATCTACTAAATGGTGCTTTTTCACATATTAGACTCCACTGTAGTATATAAATAAATCAAAGTCAGTGGGGAAAACCTTTTGTTGGACAATGATTAGGAATATGCTCTCTTTAATGGACTGATTCTTATATAGCGCTTTTCTGCTCTCCTGGAGTACTCAAAGCACTGTATACAACATGTTTCATTCACCCCATTCATACAAGCACTTCTAAACTCAAGTTCAGTCTAACCAACATTCACATTCCGATGAACGCATCGGAGAGCAACTAGGCCAAGGATACTTGGCATGGGGAAGCCAAGGATTGAACCACCTACCTTCCAATCAGTAGCTGATATGCTTTACCACCTGAGCCACAGCCACCCCAATCTATATAACATCTCTTTAATGTCATATAGAGTGAACATTAGGGAAAAAAATGTATGAAACATGATTATTTAGCTTACTTGCACATCATTTAGCAGCTCTCCTGCCCCAACTTTAACTGACAGCTCAGAATTGTTGGCTCAGCAGTCTTGACTAATCCTGTCTCTGGTTCTGCTATTTCAGCTACATCCTCAACTTCCTGCGGACGTCAGAGCTCACATTGCCATGTGACTTCAAGGAGACGGAGCTGCTAAGAAAGGAGGCTGACTTCTATCAGATTGAGCCCCTTATCCAGTGCCTGGGAGACCCCAAGCCGCATCTGCCCTACCCCACAGACAGCTACGAAGAGGTGGTTGAGTTGTCCAGCACCAGAAAGCTCTCCAAGTACTCCAATCCTGTTGCAGTCATCATCACCCAGCTCACCATCACCACCAAGGTCAGTGGGAAAAGGCCTGGTCAGGCTGTATTGATCTATCACAGCAGATTTTACAGTATATTTATTTATTTTTCCTTTAGACTGCTTCTGAGTCTGCTTCTAGAAAAAAACAAACAATTTTAAATAAAATTGATTAGTTTTTTTATGCTTAATGCCTGATTCATAAATTTTAAGTTCTGCTACTGCTTTTGCATTTTCCATTGAGTGTCTATACATGCTGCCTGGAAATATTACTTTTTAAAAAATAATAATAATTATTACAGTTTTACCATAACTAATTTGGGACTCCTATAATAGGTTATTTCTTTTAACTAGTTTAACCACTACAAAATAAGTGATGTGACATGCTTTTTGGAAAAAGTACACTGTGTGAAGTTAACATTTACAGTATTGCAATTGTTCCCCTTATATATTATTAATTCCGGAATCTTAAATTGTTGAATATCTTTCTACGTTCACTGAAGTTTAAAACAGACTCTGAAGAGTGTGATGACTCTGCAGTATTTGTTTTTTTCTCGCTTCATTGTCCTCACACCTTGAAGTGGTGAAGAAACAATAAAAACAGTAGCTTTGGCTGCGTTGTTTTCTCTTCGTTTTGGCCTCCCATCCACACTGAGATGGCGTTTTCGCTCTCGAAAACGCATACATTTGAAAACGTGCAAAACTGCTCTTGCGTCGCAGTGTGGACAGCTAAAATGCAAACTTTCTAAAATGATGATGCATGTTAGTCATATGATGCAGTCATGTGACCAATTAAACTAAGACACAGCAGTTGTTTTGTTTGCTCTCAATTTTAACAGCCTTATTAAAGATTGATATCAGTCTGTGCATGCTCCAGATAGCTTTTCTTCAAATTCTTTAACTCTCTTTTGCAACTTTGTACTTTTGTGTTACTGGCAGCAAAAACTCCACCTCATTGTTAGTCCATTTAAAAAACTCGGTGCTTTTCCTCAACATTTTGCCACGATGTTTCAAAGAGCCGGAAAGTAAATAAGCAGCAGACAGAAATGAGGCAGGTCAAATCTTCTTGCGTTTCACGCATGCGCAGTACTGGAACGTAAGTGTTTTCGGCCATTTCAATGTGGACGCGCAGCCTAAACAGGGAAACCCAGGCCTCCTCCAGCTTATCTGGGGAAACACCAAGGTGTTCCCAGGCCAGCCAAGAGATATAATCTCTCCAGCCTGTCCTGGGTCTACCCAGGGCCTCCTCTCGGTGGGACATGCCCTCTCCCCTCACAGGAGCCCGAGATACTTAAACTCTTTCACTTATAATAATAACAATAATGGATTGCATTTATATAGCGCTTTTTGGGACCCTCAAAGCGCTTTACAATTCCACTATTCATTCACTCTCACATTCACATTGGTGGAGGCAGCTACAGTTGTAGCCACAGCTACCCTGGGGCAGACTGACAGAAGCGAGGCTGCCATATCGCGCCATCAGCCCCTCTGGCCATCACCAGTAGTCGACCACTTGGGGTAGTAATTCGTTCCTGGCCTGGCATGGGTACTCCATCCTTTTCCAGCTGAGGATCATGGCTTCAGACTTCAGTGCTGATTCTCATTCCTGCTGCTTCACACTCAGCTGCAAACTGTTCCAGTGCAAGCTGGAGGCCACATCTGATGAAGCCTGACCCATAATCATAAGTGAATTGATGGCGTATTTTCATGGCCCAACTGAGCAGGTAGACAGCGTGGACACCCAAGGTTGTAAATGCAATAACTTGAGAGTGAGATGACATAGGATTTTGAAATTCATACCATAGACGCAACTACTAAAAACCTTGGATGAGTTTGAATCTCAGTGACCTTGACCTCAAGTTCTAAACAATCTAAACACTCTAAACAACTTGTCCGGAACTGTTTTTATCATCTAAGAAACATTTCTAAACTCAGGCTACTGGTGTCAAAGGCAGAACTTGAGATGATTATTCATGCTTTTATCTCTTCTCGTTTGGATTATTGTAACGGTCTTTTTACGTGTCTCAACAAATCAGCTCTGGATCGCCTTCAGTCTGTACAGAATGCAGCGGCAAGACTTTTAACTGGTACAAACAAAAGGTCACACATTACTCCAGTTTTGGCTTCTCTTCATTGGTTGCCTGTAAATTTTAGGGTTCATTTTAAAATTTTAGTTGTAACTTTTAGAGCTCTGCATGGTGAAGCTCCCCAGTATATCTCTGACCTGCTGAAACCTCATGCTTCATCCCGAGCACTTAGGTCTTCAGGTCAGAGGCTACTGGTGGTCCCACGTACTAGATTTAAAACACGTGGGGATCGGGCTTTTCAGGCACTGGCACCTAGGCTGTGGAACTCTCTGCCGTTGTCTTTACGCTGTCTAGACTCTACTGACTCCTTTAAAAAGCAGCTGAAGACATTTTTATACAAACGGGCTTTTAATTAATTTTAACTTGTATGTCTGATCTTATTGTAAAGCACTTTGTGATTTTTATCTGTGAAATGTGCTATATAAATAAATTTACTTACTTTTACTTAAGTTCAAAGTCAGAGGTCAACTTTTCTGCAAATGACCTAGGACAGCGGTCCCCAACCTTTTTTGCGCCACGGACCGGTTTATGCCCGACAATATTTTCACGGACCGGCCTTTAAGGTGTCGCGGATAAATACAACAAAATAAAACTAGTACCGGTACCGAAAAAAAGAAGATTTATTCATAACACACGTGAAAAGACCCAGGAAAACCGAGTTAACGATAAAAACGATAACAAAATAATGCTGAAAACCGATAAAAACCCTGAAAACCATACATTTCACACCTGAGCCTCAACTCTCGCGGCCCGGTACCAAACGACTCACGGACCGGTACCGGTCCGAGGCCCGGGGGTTGGGGACCGCTGACCTAGGACTTTCAAATATAAAGCTGAGGTACATCTACTAGGAGACTGAGGAGAAGCAGCTACCAGTAATTTTTGCTTTTTCCTACAAAATTTTAAATAAATGTTTTAAATTTATACATTAATCCTAATTTTCTGTGATCTGTAGCGGGTTGTAGCCCAGAAGCTGGACGGCTAACAGGCTGCACAAGCAACATCTTCTCTATTCTGTGAGGGATTTTTATACACTCAACAAAAATATAAACGCAACACCTTTGTTACTGCTCCCATTCCTGGG
>NW_024582708.1:227508-236672 GCF_018398535.1 Haplochromis burtoni | reverse complement strand
TATCCATCCCACCTCACAGGTGTGCCACATCAGGATGCTGATCTGACATCATGAGTAGTGCACAGGTGTACCTCAGACTGCCCACAACAAAAGGCCACCCTGGAATGTGCAGTTTTTTGCGCTATTGGGGGTCTGGGGACCCAGAACCGGTCAGTATCTGGTGTGACCACCATTTGCCTCATGCAGTGCAACACATTGTCGCATGGAGTCTATCAGATTGTCAATTGTGGCCTGTGGAATGTTGGTCCACTCCACTTCAATGGCTGTGCGAGGTTGTTGGATATTCGTGGGAACTGGTACACGCTGTCGTATACGCCGGTCAAGCACATCCCGAACATGCTCAATGGGTGACATGTCCGGTGAGTATGCTGGCCATGCAAGAACTGGGACATTCTCAGCTGCCATCTGCCCTGAACAATGTGAACCATGATTCATCCGTGAAGCGCACACCTCTCCAACGTGCCAGACGCCATCGAATGTGAGCATTTGCCCACACAAGTCTGTTACGGCGACGAGCTGGAGTCAGGTCAAGACCCCGATGAGGACGACGGGCATGCAGTTGAGCGTCCCTGAGACGGTTTCTGACAGTTTGTGCAGAAATTGTTTGGTTGTGCAAACCAATTGTTCCAGCAGCTGTCTGGGTGGCTGGTCTCAGACGATCTTGGAGGTGAACCTGCTGGATGTGGAGGTCCTGGGCTGGTGTGGTTACACGAGGTCTGCGGTTGTGAGGCCGGTTGGATGTGCTGCCATATTCTCTGAAACGCCTGTGGAGACGGCTTATGGTTGAGAAATGAACATTCAATGCACGGGCGACAGATCTGGTTGACATTCCTGCTGTCAGCATGCCAATTGCACGCTCCCTCATTGCTTGTGGCATCTGTGGCATTTTGCTGTGAGACAAAACTGCACATTCCAGGGTGGCCTTTTGTTGTGGGCAGTCTGAGGTACACCTGTGCACTACTCATGATGTCAGATCAGCATCCTGATGTGGCACACCTGTGAGGTGGGATGGATTATCTCAATATAGCAGATGTGCCCACTACCACACATTTGGACTGATTTGTGACCACTGTTTGGGAGGGATGGTTATATTGTGTATCTGGAATGAATTTTAGGTCTCTACGTCCATCCCATGGGGAATGGGAGCAGTAACAAAGGTGTTGCGTTTATATTTTTGTTGAGTGTAACTTCATTTGATTGGATCCTGTTAGAAAAGTTAATCATTTCCCAACTCCACAATCCACAATTCAGTTTGGCAAAAAATTGCACCATCATGTTCAAAGTGAATAAGAGGTGAGAGAGTGCTGAAACCTGAACTGCAAAGGTTTGAAACCTCTATATTGGGATCCACACAGTGTTCATAACACATCTACGCTTTGTTTATGTACATTTCTCAAGGACTGTTAGCACATTTGTTGTGTATATTTTATTTTAATGCAAACCCTTTCAAGGAAGGGTTTTCCTCCTGTGGTCTCAATACAAACTCAACATGTGTTGTGTAATTTTGGTAATTCAGACTTATAAAATTAGCTTGGCTAGGTGCCTTTTTGTATGCCATGATACTGATGGCAAACTTCAAATCCACAGGATCTCCCAAGCTGTGCTGCAGTTGCACTTTACTCAGCACAGCACCAGACCATCGTTGCAAGGTGGAAACCACTGAAAATAACGTTTCAAATCACAGCCCATGTGAAAGCACCTTACAGATGGGTGAACTGACAATACCTTAAGTGTGCAGTAAAAGCTTTCCAAGAAGTGTTAAACTTCTTTACCCTGACTCCTAGAACAGCACTCTTTCTTCTATTTGTGACCTCCTGATTTTCACACTTTGCTTCAGGTTTTTCCTTGCCTGCATAATGAAAGGCACACTTCAGCAGTGTAGACTGGCACTGGGTCTCCCTTCATGTGGCTTGAAACTTGTGAGAGGGGCTCACAGAAGCAGAGGAAAGCTCTGGAGGTGGGGAAGGAAGCAAAGGAGTCGGTGGCTGATGTTATATTCATAGATTCATGAATACTAAAAGAGCCAGAAGTGTTGAGTTACTTGTGTAAATGAGGACAAAAACTCTAAATATGTAATTCTGATGAACAGAAATTAGTTTTAAGAGATTAATCAATGTCAAGAGAGGGAGTTTTAACTCGAGTGTCCAAGCTGTTTTATCAAACATGTACATTATAGCCTGCTAAAAGTCTATAATTCAAATTTTGTAGATATAAATGAGATGTTGTTGAAATTATACAAAAAAAAAAAGGAAAAAACAATGTTTTTGTGAGCTGTTGTAGATGCATAAAGGCAATAAGAAGGCAGTTGCTGGGTGATTACCAGGCAATGTGATTGCATCATAATATACCATGCATAATTCAGCTTTTGTTAATTAAAAATTAGGTTTCCTCAGCAGGAAATGGATAGGTGTCCACTCCAGGTCAGGGATGAGCTGCTCCCCCAAGCAAAGGAGTTTAAATATCTAAGGGTCTTGTTCAAGAGGGGAGAGGGAAACTGGAGCTTTACAGACAGATTGATGTTTCAGGAGTGTCACCAGGAGGGGACAGCTGAGGACAAGTGAAGCTGTAGATTTAGATGGATGGAGGGTGTTATTGTCATAAGATAAACTTTCTTTATAAGGCATTATAGATGTATAAAAGGTAAACACAGGTCATTTTAATCCATTGCTAGATTGTTGCTAGGGAATACGATGACATAATATCTGATATAGATTAGAACCTTCAGGGGACTAAAATGTACTTGTGTGACAAGTTTTGTTGCTCAACTCCTCAAAAAAGCATCATTGTTATTTTGAGGATTACATTTTTCCTTCAAGGCTTCCACAGCAATAAATCTTCACTCTCTCAGCAAACATGGGTGAAACATCGACATTATCTCCCCAGTGGGTGTGGTGTGACAGCAGAAAGTGCTCTGTAGTAGGACAGATGGCTGCACAAAGCTTCAGTCAGACTGGCTCCTCAAAGAGAAAACTATCTGTTGGATTAATGAAGTGGAGAAATTAAATGCATGCCTTTCTTTTCTTTTTGTTTCAATATGATATTTGATTGACAAGTTATTTGAATATTAAATGGCTATGATCAGACATTGAAGCTATGTCTAGCTTCATGTTAATCCTTTCGTATTTGTTGCATTGCTTCTTTGCTCATAAATCTGATCATTAAAAACCTGTTATGTTGTTCCGTGTTTAAGATGAGAAATGGACTTCAGAGCAGGAGATTGTAGTTTGAAGTCTAAAGCTTTTTTTTTTTTAATATATATATATTCTTAATCCCATCACAGTTAAGAATATTTAATTTGACTCCATAATTTTATTGTATTTCACATGACTGTATAATTTTTTTTTTCAGAGCCAGTGTTCTTCCCAGTCTTCCCAGAAGCAAACTCCTCAGTCTTGTATCATTAATGAGAATTCGGCAGCTAGGTTTTCAGCTCTTCTTTCCAATCTGCCCATATCAACACCTAATTTTATTTTATTTTTTTAATTTAGTGATTTAGTTCATTGGTTTGTTAGTGTATGATCATCAGTTCTCAATAGCATAGTTCTGATAAAAGCCCAACAGATTAGATTCATTGCCATAGAAGACAATGGAAAAGTCTTGATCCTTTTCATCTGATCAACTGTCTCATCAAGTTTTAGTTTCCAAGTTTTATCTGATTTCCAAGATCTCCTTAAAATATAGTCTCCCACATAGGTACTTCTTCCTTCCAAGCTGACGTCCCTCCTAAATTTATTAATGATGTTCTGCCAGTCATCTTTCCTCGTCTAAAATAAATCATTTCCTTTCATCTGGCTGCATTCCATATTACTGCAAAACATTGTCTTCCCTCTGCTTAAAAACACTCTCTAGATCCCAATTACAGAACCATTTCTAAACTTGCATTCAATTAAAAAATTCTTGATAGACCTGTCAGGGAAACAAAATCTTTGATAAATTCAAGTCTGGTTACTAATGAAACCACAGCACTGAAACAGTATTATTAAAAAATTGCTAATGATATTATTTTGAACCCAGATAAGGGTGAATATTCCATTTTAGTCCTCTAGGACTTATCTTCAGTTTTAGACACCACTGACAGATCTAGACAGATTAACAGCGGGTTTGGTATCTCTGGAACTGCTCTCAAATGGGTTTATACTCAGAGATGTTGAATAGAGAGTCGCATCTTCTCCGTTCATAAAAATGGACCAATTTTTTAAAAAAAAAAATCTTTTTAAGGGCAATGGTGTATCATAGTGTCTCGCAATTGTTCCTGAAAGTTAGCAACATACACTAGCTGGGGATGCACTTTTAAGAAAGTAAGAAGTTAAAAAACTAGACAGTAAGGTATTACCATGCAGCAATCACTTTCAGCTGTGGAGTAAAACATGTTCGTTGATTTTTTTTCATAAAGTGTTATTAATCCCAAAGGAAATTCATACATTATGTGATCGGCTGCTCCCACAGATGATCACTCTATAAAAACATGAATTTGAAGATGAATTAATTTGTAGATTTTGGACATATGACCAGTTGACAATAAGGCATCAAACACATAATATTAACCAGGAACAAATTTTTTTTATAATTTTATCCTAATGTTATGAAATTAGAAAAGCAACTTTTGCTGGTTGAATGAAATATAACATTACGGCCTGTAGGTTTGTGGCCCGTTTAAACATATTTATCCACTGCTGTAATAAAATGATAAGTGCACAACAATAAGGTAAATGGCTAGCTGTTTTTGTGATTAAGATTCAAAGAGCATATTTGTGAATTTTTGTAACTTGTGTTTTTTTTTGTGTGTGAATATTTCATGTTTAAACTGTTAAGTGAGAAATGTATTTTCTAAACAAACCTCATGCTGGTCCACCGAATCATTCTGATGTCAGCTAACAGTACAGAGAGTCACATGACAATCGCATCCTTTCTTTTGAAAGTCTTAAATTCATTTGTCATTAAGATTATTTTCAGTCTGAGTTATTGTGGAATTACTGACAACACAATGAAGAAAATCTGACAGATAAACAAAAATTATAATAATTTAAAAATCTATATTCCATTAATAATAACAAAAAATACTAAGTTGCAACTGGGGTTGGTTAGCATACAATGTTGGAAAATTAAATTAACAACAGCAGCTTTGACTGTGATACACAAACTTAAATACAGTATGTCACGAAGGCAGGCACTGTAAGGTTTTCTGTTACCACTTTGTATAATTATATTATGTATACATTTTTACTCTGAAGTCTATATGAACAACATGTCGAGCCTGCATTCTGGGTCCCCACTGATGTGACTCGCCATTCAAAGGCTCTGATCATACTCAGTTAAAAGATCCATCAGAATTCTTATTAATAACTACATTGTCCTCATCTGTGCCCCCCATGTGAGGGGTACGTCAGGGCTCAATTCTTGATCCAGTTCTGTTTTCTTTATACATATTACCCTGGATCATCTACTAAACTGCTTCAAGGGCTTCTCCTATTGCTATGCTGACGATGCACAGCTGTACTTTTGTACATATGTAACAACCTCAACACCTTCTCCTACCTTGGTGAAAGCTTTATCGCTATTGATGAGTCAATATCTTCATATTTGCTCCAGAAAATCTCATAATTGGTGGAGATGGTGTTAAAGTTTAACCACTCACACAGTTTTCTCTTTCTCCAGATCCATGCAATGCTGGAGTCAATCTCCTGCAGTTTCACAAAATGGAACAAACACATGATGGACACCAGAGATTACCAGGTGTCCTTCACCTTCGGGCCATGTGACCACCAACAGGAGGTCAGCCTGCGTGTCCACCTCCTCGACTTCATCTCCAAATCTGTGAGTCCATTTTATTTTAGCTCACCGCTAGCATTGTGTGTAGAAATAAATTATCTTAAAAACCAAATATAGTCAATAATATAATTGGATTTAATGTGGTGCTATAACTTTGTGTCCATCTTCATGTTTCAGGGGTTTACGATACGCAACACACGTGTTCATCACATGAGCGAACGGGCTAATGAGAACACAGTGGAACATCACTGGACATTCTGCCGCCGAGCTCGAAAAGTCGATGAGTGATGGATGAAACAAAGGATTGATTTACATTACAGATATTTAATGTGCCATCAGGCACCGACAGAAACTTCTTTGTTTGTTGTTTTGTGAAAACATTGTATGTTTTGTGTTTTTGAGTTAATCCACTCAAAGTTAAAGTACAAAGTGAGGCCACTGACATCATGAGAACTTCAACAAATACTACTACTGCTTTAAAACAAACACCCAATGGACAAACGTTTACAGACAGACTTCAAGCATGTGGAATCTGTCTGTGTTTGACCCTCAAGCACCTTTTGAGATGAGCTGGATCTATGAATGTCTGCTTATCACGTCACTTCCTCAGTGTTGGACTTCGCTAATCTGGAGTAAACCAACAGATTGAAAATGATTATAGTTGATTGATTATAATATTCATGGTTTTAAATGCAGGTGTTCAGTTATCAAATACCTTGAATGCTTCATCATACCTTTCAGTACATTGTGAGTGTTGGATACAGTTTTGGCACGTCAGTGGGGTCGAAAATTGGTTGTCTGCCAGTCATTGTTCACTACAAATAAAAAAATTTTTTTTAAAAAAGGTTAGTTTTGTGTTATTAAAATTGGTCAGAATTAGGTTTTAGGGGTGTTTTTGTTTTGTTTTTGTTTGTTTTTTTTGGGGGGGGGGTCTAAACTTTGAATTTGAACAAAATGACAACTAAAAGAGTTTAAAATGACACAAGCCAATATTTTATCCACAACAGAACATAAATTCTATAACAAATGTTTAAACTGAGAAGTTTTACAATCTTATGCACAAAATTACCTCATTTCAAATTTGATGCTTGCTACTGGTCTCAAAATTGGGGCAGGGGCATGTTTACCATGGTGTAGCATCTCCTCTTCTATTCAAAACTCCTTGAAGATGTCTGGGCATAGAGGTTATAAGTCTGGAGATTTGGTGTTGGAATTCCCATTCTTGCCTGATATAGGTTTCCAGCTGCTGAAGAGTTTGTGGTTGTCTTTAACGTATTTTTCGTTTAATGATGTGCCATATTTTCTCTATAGGGAAACCTTTATATACTTTTCAGCATTCATAATTCCTTCCAAAAAATGCAAGCTGCCCATACTGTATGCACTTATGTACCCCAATATCATCAGAGAATCTACCTTTTGAACTGAATGCTGGTAACATGCTGGAAGGTCTCCCTCTTTAACCCAGAGGACACGGTGCTGGTGATTAATTTAATTTTCTACTTAGTTCAAATTCTTTTTTTTCTTTTTTTTAATATATCGTGCAACAGTGGTTGCCTCCAGGTGCTTTACAATAATACAAAGAGAACAGGAAAGACCGCAGCAATCATATAAACAACCCTATGAGCAAGTGCTTTGGTACCATGCAAAGGAAAAACTCCCTTTTAACAGAAAGAAACCTCCAGCAGAACCAGGTTCAGGGAGGGGCACCCATCTCCCATTACTGGTTTGGGGTGAGGGGAGGAAGAAAGGACAAACACGTGATGTGGATGAGAGCCAGAGATTAATAACAACTAATGATTAAATGCAGAGAGGTATAAACACATGGTGAGTGAAAAAGGTGACTGAAGAAGAAACAGTCAGTGCAGCATAAGGGAGGATTAAAGGTCACCTGATCCAACCCTAAGTATATGCTTTATCAAAAACAAACATTTAAGCCTGATCTTAAAAGTAGGGAAGTAGGGTTGGACCTTAAAAGCAGGGGCCTTATTATTCAAGACCTCATATATGAGGAGCAGGATTTTAAAATCGATTTTGGATTTAATAGGGAGCCAATGAAGGGAAGCGAATACGGGGTGAGATGTGCGCTCTCTTTCTAGTCCTGGTCATTACTCTGGTTGCAGTATTTTAGATCAACTGAAGGCTTTTCAGGGAGTAATAGGACATCCTGATAATTATGAATTACAGTTTTCCAACCATGACGCACCAGAGGCCCCCATGCGCTAGGGGTGGGCCCCCAGGCATGCACCTACCCACAACCCTGGCGACACACCAACCAGGACCCAAGCCACCAAGGCCCAGCCAGAACCCCAGCCCGGAGGCGGAGCATCCCTAGAACCCCAAGTCACCAAACCCGTCCCGGACCCATGGCCGGTAACCTACGTCCGCCGACACAGACCCTCCCCCAGCTGCCAGAAAAATACCACCCAAGAGCGACCAGAGCCCCATCCAGGTCATGACCACAGCCCCCGGGTTGAACCCACCCAAAAAACTTGTCGCTAGGCAATCCCCAGACACTCTACGCCTTTACCCACCCCCCACATCAAGTATAATAATGAAGGTGGGACAAAAAGACAGAACAGATGTGGATGTTGCAGAGAGATCATTGTAATCTAAATATAAAGCCCACTGTTTTTTTAAATATTTAATAAAATCTTCATCTGTAAGCAATGATGTATCAAATCTCCAGTTTTTACTTGGCGGAATGATCTTCTTATGTATTAAAATTAAAGATACAGAAGCATGATTGCTGACAACTATAGGGTGTATTTCAGTGTCAGTGAGCTGTTGACTAGGAAATAATCCAGACAAGAGTATGAGTGATGGACATGTGAGGGGGAAAAAAGTATATTCCTTACGGTTGAGTTGAAGGGAACGCCATGCTTTGCAAAATCCAAAATCGCTCATGTCCTCTTTAATTATATTTGTGGACTGCAAATTATGCTGTCCTCCCCGCTGTCCTTCAGGGTGTTGGAGATGATTAAGCAGATGTGGTTAGTTATTTGTCAGTTGTTTAGTATGTTTCGTATAACTGAAGCTTAAAAAAAAGGTTGGAGTCGAGGAACAGGGTACACCCTGGACGGGTCACCGGTCTATCACAGGGCTAACACAGAGAGACAGACAATATTATATGTTTGTCCTTGACATGTTAAACCACAATAAATAGCAATAGCATACATGTTGTGTGTGAATGCTTTACTGCCTCTTATAACCCCAGAGATTTTCCTGCACTTTGAAATCTTGTGTGATCTCGTGAATTTTGTCCAAGCAACTATCTACTCTTGCTAGATCTCAACAAGACATAGTGGAATGTGTTAAACCAGTGTTCTCCAACCTTTTTTGCGCCACGGACCGGTTTATGCCCGACAATATTTTCACGGACCGGCCTTTAAGGTGTC
>NW_024582708.1:217332-221002 GCF_018398535.1 Haplochromis burtoni | reverse complement strand
TCAGTGGAGTGGGGGGTTTTAGGCTTGTAGTTGGTGATATTCCTAAAACCTTTCCACACAGAGGCCGAGTCATTCTTGTTAGATGTCATACTTGTTAGATGTTATCCCAGGTAAATATTTTTGAACTTTCTTGCCCTTTCAGCCCTTTTTTGTCCCCATGCCAACTTTTTTTGGGACCTGTAGCAGGCTTGAAATTTTAAATTAGCTCATTTAGTGGATAAGGTGTACAATTTCTCAGTTTAAACATGTTATGTTATTTATGTTCTGTTGTGAATAAAATATTGACTCGTGTAATTTGAAAGAACGACCCAACTTTTCTTGAAATCGGGTTATAGCTCATGCTATTGTGCCTTGTTTGTTTTATTAAAATGAAGATTATTTTATTATGGGGTTTGCCGGACATTTTTATTTTCTGTAGCTTCTAAAGTGAGCCATGGCAGAAAAATTTTAAGAACCACTGTCTTAAGCCAACATTCTTCTGATTGGTTGACCCTAATCAGCAGAAGATTTAAATAGCAGGTTGGTGAAACTCTTGAGCTCGGTCACCTGTGATTCCATATAACAGAGCCAAGTGTAGATGAAGCTGTCTAAAACTCTGCATTTAAAGAAGTCCTAAGCCTGAATTTTCCCCCTCGTTCTATTGTAATGAGCTTGAAATAAAGTGACTTGACTTGTGTAGGTTTTGTGAAGACGTTTCACCCCTTATTTGAGAGCTTCTTCGAGTCTAAAACCAAATCGTAAAGAGTCCCAGGTATTTAAACGCCAGTGGGGTTATCCTTTAAGAGTTTCACTGACCCAATGTTGATCATGTGCCTCATCACAGGAAGTGTGAAACAAGGTTTAGGTCATTATCACCAGAGGTTTTTGGTGAAACCATTATGAGACATTGCCTCATGCGATCACGTAACCTACTGAGGTCAACTAACACAAGATGTGAGTGGGGGGTTGAGGCACCTGGGAAGGAATCTCAAAACTGTATTGTAGGCGGCAGACAGTCGGTGTCGTAAGCAACCCTCTCTGTTCAAAGGTCACAGCAACTATTTTTCCTGACCTATCATATGAACACTTTGTACTGTCCCATCTCTAATCCATTGCTGACATCTCCTGGACCCTCTGAAATCTCCAATGAGATGATGCCGTGGTCAGTGATCCAGTTGACATAGTACTACGTTTCATCCTCGATCCTCCAGTACCTAGACTCCTAAGGAAGTTATGCCAAGTTACTTTTTATCGACTTTAGTTCTACTTTCATTACCAGCATTCCGGCAATGCTTCAAAACAAGCTCTCCCAGCTGAGTGTCTGTTCCCATCTGGACCTGGATCACTATATTCCTGTCTGACAGGTAACAGCTTGTGTCACTGGGCGCGGACTCTCCAGCTCCAGTCACACTGAAAGTGATGCAGCAACCACAAACAGTAAAAAGTGAATCACATTTCACAACTTCAAGCAACAATGGGTGAATAATGTCTGGTATCAGGCATTAGACTAGATCTGAAATTTTTCTCAACTTTCTGTATAGCTAGTCATTCACAAATGTCTCTACCTTGCTAAGAAGCGAAACAAATCCTTTATCAGTGCTTTTCCAACTTTACTATTAGAACACACTAACTTGAGGGCGATGTCAATTTTGTGCTCTGACATCTGACTTCCAAGGTAACTGGAATGCAGAAATAGTCAGGTGGTGGAAGGAAAATTTGGAGGATCTCCTTTAGAAGAACTATAGGTTATAGATAGAAGAACCAGAGATTTTGGATGAGGGTGCAACTGGTCTTCAGTTTGATGCTGAGCAAATTGATGCAGGTACTCTTAAGAGCTTAAAAAAAAAGACACCTTGAGTTCTTTAAATCTTAAATCTTAGAGGCTTCTTTAGGTCTAAAAACAGAAGGTGGAAAGGTTGAAACCTCAAGATTTAGGTTTACTGGAAACTCACACACGCAGACTAGAACCTACTGTTTCCTCTAAAGCAGAGGGAGGAAAGGAATACAAACATTTAAAGAAAACTCTTAAAACCTGTGGTTATCCATCCGGGCCTTCATCAAATCAGCAAAGATGCACAGGAAAGAAGGTCAAACACCAACTAGAGAGAAACAGAAGGACAAACAGAACATTGTTATTCATTATGTCTCATGTTTGTCAAAGAAACTCTGGAGAATTTTCTCCAAGCATGACATACCAGTGCACTCAGCTACACTTTCCCAAAACTCACAGACACAAACTAAAAAACATGGTGTATGCTGTGCAGCAAATCAAGGAGTGTTACCTTGACAGTTTGCCTGGAAATATCACCAACTGTGCTAATGGGTTTTAAACTCACAAACTTGTAAATAAATATGTTAAACCGTTCCAGGGCTCAGACTGTTGGTCCATCCTTCTGTCCTCTTATGACAGAACAATCTTTCCAACCATCAACCCAACAACACTAATCTTGGTTTGGACCCAATCTCCCTGTAGGGAGGAATAAGAGCTTGGAGCGCACACAGTAGTTTTTTGTCAGCTCGCCTATAATCCAGACTTATAGTAACAAGATGGCGGCGCGCACAGACGCAGCGGCTCACTGCTCCTCACGTTCGGTGTTTTGTTTTTTACTTTTTCTACGTGTATCTGTGTGGATGTGTGTGTTTTTTATTATTATACATCAAGTAGAGTCCACCTACAGTTGTCAGGACCTTCTGAGTTTGGGATTACGCTGTGCAAGGAGCATTACATCGGACTACCACCACTTTCACGGCATTCCGGAGGACATAATAAGAGCTCCAGGGTCTCCGTGGTTGGTTCTTCCCAGCAGCAAGACAAAGAGGAAACGTAAACAAAGGAGGCAAAAGCATGGCTGCAGGGCGGGCCCACTAGCTCGGCTAAAGAAACAGCCATTTAAGCCACCGCTTCCGAGTATTTTCCTCTCCAAAGTCAGGTCCATAACCAACAAAATCGACGAACTGAGATTACAAATTGCAGTCAACAAGTGTGTATGGGACAGCAGCATAATATTACTCACAGAGACTTGGCTGCAGCCATCAATTCCGGACTCGGCTATTGAGCTA
Organism: Haplochromis burtoni; assembly: GCF_018398535.1. Lineage (NCBI taxonomy): Eukaryota > Metazoa > Chordata > Actinopteri > Cichliformes > Cichlidae > Haplochromis > Haplochromis burtoni. Next base: position 217,963 of record NW_024582708.1, on the reverse strand, counting down.
GCAGGCCGCACGGTCCACCGTCACGACAGGAACGGCCACTCCGGTAAGATCAAAGGAGGGGGTTTATGCATCTAGACCAATGACAGCTGGTGCAAAAACACAAAGACTGTAGACAGCCATTGTTCCCCGGATTTGGAATATTTGACTGTGAAGTGCAGACCTGTCTACATACCTCGCGAGTTTACTGTTGTCATGGTAATGGCCGTGTATGTACTACCCGATGCTAATGCGAACTTGGCCATGGAGGAGCTGCACAAGACAATAAGCAACCAGCAGAACTCTCATTCAAATGCAGTGCACATTATAGCTGGGGACTTCAACCACGCTGATTTAAGGTCAGTATTCCCCAGATTTGAACAGCATATTAAATGTGCAACGAGGGGGAAAAACACATTGGATAAAGCCTACAGCAACATCCAAAAAGGCTACAGAGCAACCCCTCTACCACATCTAGGTTTGTCAGACCACATGTCCATGCTGCTGATCCCTGCATACACTCCCATTAGGAGAAGAGCCCCCCCACTCACAAAAACTGAGAAAACCTGGCCAGAAGGTGCATCACGTCAGCTGCAGGACTGTTTTGAAAACACGGACTGGCGCGTGTTCGAACATCAGGACCTTGAAGAGCACA
>NW_024582708.1:196607-197764 GCF_018398535.1 Haplochromis burtoni | reverse complement strand
ACAGCGATGTTAAAGCGGCAGAGTTTATTTTTACCTTTAGAAGATAAATTATTGAAATTAAATAATAATTTTCAGCGAGTTTAGTTATTTTACAATGTAACACAAGTACATTGTAAGTAACTGTATTTAAAATACCTAAAAATGAACAGTAATTAGTTACTCTACTTTTTCAGTGGAAAAGTAATTTAAATACAGTAACACCCAACACTGGTGACAAGTGATAATAATAACAACTGTACTGCATTAAAACATTCAAAGCAGGTGGGATATCCAATCTTTAAGGGATGACCTGATGAAACCTGCTTCCTGCTTCACTGTGTTTATATTATGTTAACCATAGCTGTGTGGCTAGCCAACACAGAGCACATCATTATATACCAGCTAGCCCAACTTCAGTAACCCTACAAACGCCACTGCTGTTTAGTTTTCTGTCTTAATTTAGGTCGGAAGTGATTGCAGAGCTGTATGTTTTAATTTTTGCTGTGGCGGTTAAGCTGCCGGATTTTAGGGCTTCATGACCCTCCTTGCTTGGCAAGTTTTACTAGCTGAGCTAGTAGTTAGCAAGTATTTGCAGGCAAGTCCATCACTTCCATTGAAACTATGACTGTTCAACGAATTTTTGCCAATTGTTTGGCGAATATACATTTTTCTCAAAGGGATAGACAGTTACTGGGCGATACTGACCATCAAAGTCCAGACCACTCTCAACCACTCTGTGAATACCCATTTTTCACTCATGGTAGCTGTTTCCAGCTGCTCGCAGACCAGTTTCCAGGGGTGTGTGAGAGTGGTGTTATTCACTAATCCCTATGTCATCACCATTATTGTAACACGTTCAACATGGCAGACAAGCTAACATTGCATGGTTGCATGTAATGTTAGCTGTGTCTGGAAAATCTAAATATGACTGTAAATCTTTTTGCAAACACAGATCTCGCCATCTGGTGGCCTTCAGATAGAGTGTAAGTTAAGGAGGTTCTGGAAGCTATGTCCATGTTTTATATGTTTTATAGTGTTTATGGTTGCCACTAGAGCAGGGCGATATGGCCAAAAGTATTTATCACGATATATATTTGAAAATTTGCGATAACGATATAACTGACGATATAATTGATGCGAGACAAAATACAACTCCACAACATTACTAGCGCAAAAAG
>NW_024582708.1:193258-195067 GCF_018398535.1 Haplochromis burtoni | reverse complement strand
GCCTAGTTTGGGAGTCACCACACCTAGTGCTCCGATTACCACGGGGACCACTATTACCTTCACCCTCCACATTTTCTCGAGCTCTTCTCTAAGCCCTTGGTATTTTTCGGGCTTCTCGTGTTCCTTTTTCCTGATGTTGCTGTCATTCGTAACTGCTACATCTATCACTACCACCGTCTTCTTCTGTTTGTCTACCAGCACCATGTCCGGTTGGTTTGCCACCATTTTGTCTGTCTGTGTGTATGTATGTGTATGTGTATATATATATATCTAACGAGAGAGAGAGATACAGATATATAGATATATTCTTTTTATTTATTTTTTGTTAAAATAAAGTAAAATACAGTAGCAGCTTTACTGTTAAACGCCATGCTTGCCCAGAGATTTGTTAGCTACAAAGACAAAAATGGCAATAAGCCCCGCCTACCCGTGACATCAGAGCACAATCAATATTTTGGATTTTGGAGGTGGGTAGTGTGCGTTCCAGTTAATTGTTGCATTGTGAAATACACTTTTTTTCTGAGTTTTGTTCAGTTAAACCCGGGATTATTTCCCAGCCGTTTATGCCCGTTCCCCACCCCCACCCCTCGGCGGGGTTAACAGAGCCCGCCCTTCTCTCCCCAGCAGCCTCCGCCTCTCTTCCCTGGTCTGTCATCCACACCGCTGTTGTTGCAGCCATTTTACCGTGGAGCGTCGGCAGGCACAGCGACCACCGGAGGATGCCGAGGGAGCACCGTTAAAAGGTAATTCCGCTTTTTTCACGAGCTCTTTAAATTCAATGGGTAATCTTTACATTTCTGGCCGTGCAAATGCGTCGGCTAGTGTCTGACGAGTGGAGGCCCAGCCGGCAGGAGGGAGCTCAGGGAGCCTCAACAACTCGTAGCTGCTCAAAGAGAAGAAAGATCGTTGGGAGAATGTTTGGCGAGCGAAGCTTTCTGCTGCCACTTCACATATCCGTGCGAAAAATGGCGACGTCTCCTATCAGACTGCTGAAAGTTGTAATATAAGCTTACATGCGTTGGCTTCGTTTGATCCAAGTTTAAGCGCGCTGTAAAAGCAATGTTTTTGTATAAATTGGACTGACTCACGTTGGCGCATTCGGCAAGGGGGCGCACGAGAGCAGCGCGAAGAAGGGGGGGCTCGAGAGCTTATTTACCCGTCTATATTTCCGTTTAATCATTAACTGGCTAGCCTGTTTTTAAATGTGTTCTGTCACTTTTTACTTAATAGGAACAACATTTTTGAGCTTCTTTATTCATTCTAATTAATTAAACATGACTTTAAGTCCATTAGTGTACTGTTGAAAATAAGGTAAGGCTAGCTGAACTTTTGTTTGGGGCAAGTCACGCCCATCACCCAGCAATCCGATTGTTAAGTGATGACGTGACGAATCCTACTTCCGGGCCTAAAGTAGTCTGCGTTTAATATGGCTTTTGTGTTGTTAACATGTTTAATGTTATGTATTTTCTTCTATTTAATCCCAAAAAGCTCCTAAAACAGTCAGTGATCACTGTTGACCTCCCTCGGCTTTTATTACCGCTAATCATTTATTTAAGCTCAGTTTTTAAAACCTTAGGATGTAACTACAGCCCATCCCATGCAGTAGTATATGAATGAATGACTAACCTCGTATTGTGGATGGATTATCTCAGTTGTTGTCCTGGCTGAAGTTTGGTCCTTTTATAGCATCCTGCCATGCGATTACATTTGTTCCTGACCACCGAGAACACTCACGTTAACTTTTATGGAGTGGAAAAAAAGTTAGCTTGTTTATATTATGCTAACATAGCTGTGTCGCTAGCGGTCACG
>NW_024582708.1:191043-192912 GCF_018398535.1 Haplochromis burtoni | reverse complement strand
CCAGACACGGCTAGTGACGTCAGACTGAACAACCGGATAAGTTTGGAGCGTTGTCAGTTTCATATTGCTAGCATTCATTTATAGTTTCTTGTACTCATTTTCCTTTTTAGGCTTACAAAAGTGTGTTCATGCCAAACAGAAAGTAACTTAAGCTTCATGTTACATCTACTGTTTGTAAAAACCTTAAGATATTTGTTTCGAGCAGCTGGTGGGAGGTGAAGTAGGACTCCTGCTAGGTGGAATCAAGTTGCAGAGCAATGACACAAGTTCGTACACAAATGTTCAGTTTAACTTCTTTGTTGTTGGGTTTTTTTGTGCTCATTAAGTCTAAGCTTTAAGTACATCATAACCACAAAGCTCTCAGAAATCCTACGTTGTAACCTGACATGCATCTACACATTACATTGCCCCAACCCGCAACTATTATGATTGGTCTTCTCAGTACTGTTGATTCCTCATTTGTTCTTCTGGTGATTTTATGTCACCACTTTTAGATTTTTATTTTATTTTATTTCTTCAGTAAAAGAATACAAATGTCTGCCTCGACAGAAAGGCTCTGATAGTAGCAAATTCTTGAAGGCTGGTTGCCAAAACTAGCTAAAATGTTTGCAGGGAATGTTGAAAGTGGAAAAAATTTGAGCAGTGAATATAAATATATTTTCTTTAGAAAAATATTAAAACCTGACCACAGCAAAGAGTTGGCCTCTTAGTCCGGGTTAGGTATTTAAAAACATCTTGGTGAGTGTTAGGATTAAAACTACTCTGAATTAGGATGTTGTGGTTTGGGTTAAAATACTGTCGTCACTACTTGGTGTTGGGAGCTTCTTTTTTTTTTTTTTATAAATAGAGGCGAGATTTCAAGGAAAAATACAGTTCAGTTTTTACTTGGAATTGTTTGACAATTGTGTTAGGTTGGTATCATGCTAGCTTTACAGAATGAAGTTTGGATTGGACTTAGCTTTTGTTTTTTGAAGGAGTTCCACACAACGCTAGCTGTGTGGTCACTTCAACACACACGGCACTTGAACGAGCCCTTTTCCACTGACTCGGGTCAGCTTCACATGACTCAACTTGGTTTTTAGTGTTTTCCTTTAGGATGTACTATTTGGTACATGGTACTTTTGTAATACCTACTCTGCTGGGATTCCAAATGATCTGAGGTAATCCAAAAGACAGTAGACTGCCGATTTGGTACATGGTGGCAGCACGTGAGCCATGAGCGTGACTGCGTTACAAAAATCAAAAGCATTATTTTGCAAACCTGGCAATGAGGGGACTGACTACACAACAAAACAAAAACTGTGGTCACTGTCTGACAAAAAGCCATACAACTAGCAGCAGAATTGCCTCGATGTCCTTTATTGCTGTACTGTTCATGTCGCATAAAAATGACGTTGCAGGACTTTAGGTTGCATATATAATGACCTCACAAGCATAATTACAGGGTTCGTACGGGTGCTTGAAATCCTTGAAAATGCTTGAATTTTAATGTTGTCTTTTCAAGGTTTGAAAAGTGCTTGAATTTCAGATGTGGTAATTAAAAGTGCTTGAAAGTGTAACTGTATTTCATTCACCACAAATAACTATCTGAATAGTTTTCTTGTCAGATAGAGAACTAAAATGAGTCGCAAAATGTAAAAGCAACATATCTCCGCCTGGGCTGCCTTACGTCAGTTTCAATGTGTGACCCCGCCCCTCCCTCGGCCAGTTGGTGATGAGTGCGCTAACATACCTGTAGGTCGCTGTTTTAATGGGTGTTTGATGGAAAACGACAATGGCGGAGTTTGTGCTCTCTAGTCGCATGATAGGTGAGTCTTAGTAAATAATTTTCCAGTACGTGTACTAGAGCTGGGCGATATGAGATTTTTT